>NC_088302.1:13375111-13675111 GCF_032854445.1 Liolophura sinensis
CACCCATAGTAAGACGATTGTTCGCTCCTCTCCATTAAAGGACCAAATCCTTGACTACTTATAAAAAACTAATTTTAAGAAGGCATAATATTCTATCAATTTACATATACAAAGTACCCTAATTATAAATATGTTTTCACATAATGCTACCTTTTCTGCATTTCACACTATACTGACTGCTACATTTTGTCAAAGGATAGGCCTACAAAAACGATACAGTGGAGGGAACGGTATTGCCGCTTAAGTCTATATAATGCACTATTTTAAAAAGCTCATCTGATTAGAGGGATGTCTGGAGGGATAATGTGCATTGTTATCGTTGCTGCATTTCTTGAACAAAGTGTCCTGTGGTGGGGCGTGTCGCAATGGGATCTCATATCTATACACGTCACGTCAGTTTAACGCAGTCACGCGCTGGGATGGTTTTTAAAAATGGGTTTGACAGTGCATTACAGCATGAGACGATGTAGCTATATATGAGTTCGTATTGTCAGTATAGAATGTACACGTTTGCTTTAAAGTTTACAATAACTTGTAACGACTTAACAATGAAAACAAGCAGACTACAGTGCGAAGCTTTTTGGCTCCGGGAAACTCCCAGCAATTGTGGTGGTCAATTTCTGACTAAGCCGGATATTGTAAAGCTTATATACGGCACCAGAAAGCCAGGTTGAAACAAGGTGCTTTGAATGCCCTGAGAGGAAAGGTAAGTCTTGCTTATGACATTTCATTCTCTTAACACTGAAATGCATAATATATAACTTTAAAAATGTTAAGCCCAAAATGTGATAGTGGTGGAGGAGAGAAGCATTTATAATGTAAGGTTCACACATTCTAACGCGTTGTTTCATGCTGGCTTCCTCTCCGGCGGTATACGTGGTAAAGTCTACCAATTACGCATATGTCGCGCCACAGAGATACATAATTTGGATTTACGACAACGTTATAACAAACATTGTGTAGGAATTGGATACCGATTAAATATACACGTTCCTACAAAACAACTTGCATCATCATTAAAACCTGTGACTAATTCTCGCTGCAAACCTCTGCCCCAATTTCTTACTTTCTTACCTATTTTCTTAATTCTGTGGTAGGCTGTGTTAAGAGATATTTTGTATATAAGTCTTGCAATTATGGAATGGTATATCAATGTCTGTTTCGACACCTGGATCTTTACATAGCAATCCTTTTTCTCTGAAAAAAAAAACCTTTTACATAATGATAGCACCACAAGTATTCACTCTCATGAATTTGGGGTAATTCTATAAAAGTTTACATATTTTATTTAAAAATATGAAAACTTTAAATTCATCAATTCACCTGTTAATTACTCATCCATTGCAGATCAAGACCATGACGAAAAAAACGAAAATTGTGTTTAGCGGATGGTCATCTGTTCCCACCAAGTGGCACTTCACCCGTTCCACGAGTCTGACGTGAATTGTAGCCTTGGTAAAGTTTATGTCCCCAACCCTCACAACTGTGGTCAGTTCTACCAGTGCTTGCACGGAGAACCCATTCTCAGGTCCTGTCCCGTCGGCCTGTATTTCAACCCGATAACACTGAACTGTGATTGGCCGTTTGCAGTGAGCACCATGGGATGTTCTCAGCCGTTAGAGTTTGGGAGAGACTACAATGGAACGGCCCGGGAAATCGTCTGTAGGTTTTAGATGTGTTTTTAATAACGTAATTGTTTATTGTTTTCATGTTTTTAGTAAAGCTGGTTTACATTTAGGGGTTACTTCGCATCGGTTCTCAGGGGATGTTGAATGTAAATGCAGTGGAAAGGCAACAATTGTCATTAGCCCTAGGACAACTTTTGCAAAGTAATTTTAACTTGCAATATGATGCCATTTCGTAGTCCTGGTTAAAATCTTAACCTAATTTGCTTTTACCTTCATGCCATTTTTACGATTTAAGTCGCCTTTCTCTACTATCAAATATTAATTTCCCATTTCATATTGCCTCCCATTGTAATTTAATTTTTCTCCACAGTCCTGAGGAAAGTCGGTGAGTTATCAGATTCAAGCGACGATTCTCCATCTGCAACTGTCTGCCCAGAAGGAACCGTACCCATTGACTGCGCATGTTCTGCCCCGAGGCGGTGCGATGGGGCAATTATTTCTAACAGGAAATGCAAGGTATTCAACGCTTTTCCACAACAGGGGCAACAGGTAAGTGGTCATTTGTGAACAAGATTTAAACGGCTATGTTTCACTTTTACATGAATGGATGGAGTGAATGCAAAATAGATATGTGACTTATTTAATCTACTTGTGCAATGACATATATTATATAAGTTAACACTTGGTGCTTTATAGTATCCCCTGCCCTCACGATTTGTTGTCCCGAATGGCAAAAAAAAAAAAAAAAAAACGATCGGCGACGCATGTGTGTCCGTTGGTGCAATCTAACTTTCGTTGAAGATCACTGTCTGTCTTATGTGGACAAACTCGTGAGTAGCTTGTCAAAGCTCGGTGGTTTATACTCCAAGTTCATTCGCCCATAAAACTGACCGCAGGCTATAAGTGAAAAATTTCTTGAGTATAGAGCTAAACAACAGTCGAATAAATAAATAAGCAAGCAACACTTATTGTTATTGTTGCTCTGGTATACGTTCGTTTATATCATTGCCATAACTAACACATGACATTGTTCTAGATGTTTATAGACGGTTTTTGTATCACGTAGGCCATTGCAACATGCTTTGACTGAACTAACAACCAGTGAGTTTAAATGGGTGAACAGCGGCAGTTGGCAGCGCGATCCCGTGAGCACGTGTCCTAAAGGCTACCACCTCATCAGGTGCCTTCTGCGAAACCCGTAAGTTAAGGATATCTAACAGTACGGTTAAAGAGATTATATATGGTAAAAGAGACATGGACCCCTTGAAGGTGTAATAATTGGACTTATGTATGTATGGTGTTATAAATGAGCCCAGTTTAAATATAACTCAGTCAAAGCTTTTATATGATTTGCGAAGCTAAATCTGCGTCAGTTTAGTTGCTGTATCTCTGTTCGATTTTATTTAATAGATCGTTACGTTCTGTGTGTAAAAAGGATTAAATCATACAGAGGTATCTGCTTTGCACAGGGATTATTTTTTATTAAACTGAAGATGACGATGAAAATATGCACTGTAAGAACTAATGGGCGGAGCGCATCGTTGTGTGCGCTTGTTTGGAAAACATTCCCCTGATCTGTTTTACTTGCAGTGTTCCAGGGCATATTGGCCTCAACTCTCTAGCTAATAGCGGATAATCGGTATGCGGATATTAGATGAGCCACTAGGTCTTTATTCTGACTTACAATTTCTTTGACAGAGTCCAGACTACAATCAGACATTTCATCACCACTTTAACCAGCGATAGTTAGGACTTGTTGATATTATCTTAATTGTCCGTTAACCACAGTTAATTGGAAGATATGTTCATTAATTTACCTGTATGTACCGGATAGAAATCATTGGTATAAGTACTGATGTGACGTTAATTGTCGGTTTCAGTCAGTCAAACTTCTGATTTCAGATAGCGCGTTTGGAAACATTAGCAGGTACAAAGTAACTCTCAATATATGCATCTATACCAAAGGTCTTTTACTTTAAATTTGTGGATACATATCCACTATGTATGTACATACATGTACAGACCCTACTGACGGGTATTTTACTTTCATTTCAGTTTGTTGATACATATGCACTGCATATGTACATACATATATAGCCCCTGCTTACGGGTGTTTTACTTTCAATTTCAAGTTGTTGATACATATCCACTACATAAGTACATACATAGGTGTAAACCCCTACTTACGGGTTTTTTGCTTTCAATTTCATTCTGTTGACACATATCCACTGAATATGTACATACATGTATAGGCCGTGCGGACGGGTATTTTACTTTCAATTTCATTCTGTTGATACATATCCACTGAATATGTACATACATGTATAGGCCGTACGGACGGGTATTTTACTTTCAATTTCAGTTTGTTGATACATATTCACGCATTTATTTGCACTGTGGATTTCAGGTGGAGTAGAGCTGGTTACGTTCACCCCAAGGTCAACTTGGAGCTGAATCGGTGTGAGACTGACGGGATTTGTAGTGCAGGGCAGGGATGCTCAGTCCAAGCGGTGTGCCAAGCGGACATTGACGTCTGAAAGGTTGTGTAAACTGAGGCAAACTAACCATCAGTAACAACTATAGAATATATCCGCGAACTTTTTTCCTATCTTAAAACAATCAGTGTCTGAGATATACAGCCTGTAATGCACACCAGTTATATTTGCCACTTTAATTTGTGAACGATTGATAGCCAGTAACCATGCAGGGAGGAATATTGTCTGTTCAGTGATGTAATAGAAGAAACGTCGAAATATGCTTTGGATGAAAACAAAACGATTTAGCAAGAATTGTTTGCTCACTCAAACGTGGATGAGATGTACACTGAAAGCAACATAATCTATTGCTTGTAGGATATGGCTTCTACAATGAATACTTTTCTCAATCGTAGGTATTCACCGTGCTATAAACGATTTTGACACCTAAAGAAACAAATCCTACAAATATTCATCTCTTTGTCTCCGTTCTTTAAACGAGAAGAGTCTCGTACATTTATATATATATATTTATTTGATTGATGTTTTACGCCATACTCAAGAATATTTCGCTTATACGACGGTGACCAATATTAGGATGGTATACGCACGACCATCTCTAGGCTGTTGAGACCTTCCCACGTCCGACCGGAGAGAAAGCCAGCATTAGCTAGACTTGAACTGACAGCGACTGCATTGGTGAGAGGCTCCAAGGTTATTGCGCCGCACCTACACGCTAGGCACCTCGACAACGGGGGCCCCCTCGTATATTTACGGACATCTTCAGGGAAATGCATGGTATTACTCACATACTGCAGGAGAACAATGCCCAGCTTGCACCCGAGTAACCACTGCTGGGTAAATGGCTCGGTAAAAGGTATTACAAGTGATAAGTATTACCAGCGTATCGGAGGCTCGTATGTATCAAGTCCAGCTCTTGCTGGCGTCCTCTCCGGATGTACGTAAGAGGGTCTTTCAGCAACCTGCGGATGGTCGTCGGTATGCCCCTGGTTCCTGCTCTGCCTGCTTTTCTCCCGGCCTAATGTTTGCCGCCGTAGTATAAGTGAAATCTACTTGACAAAGGTGTACAACTGTAATCAAATAAATAAAGAAATCATGTATCGTACTGGAGATGAATGCGCAAGTGTAGCCAATGGGAAATAATTGTCGCCGTAGATAGACGTTGTTTATGCTGGAATCCCACGACATGGCGTCAATCAGTGATGGCGGAAAATAACCCTGCGAACTTGTCAAAACGCAAATACTGTACATTTTCTGTGAGAAGTTTTACAGCCGATATGATTCTCTGAATGTTATGATAAAAAAAGTTTCATCATGATAAACCAACACAACCTCAGATATTTGTTCCTCAATTGTTTATAAAGCATCAAAGATACACTAGAAAAAAAAGGGTGATTGTTGTCTGTACTTGACCGTACGCTGTTATTATAACGTAATATTGCATATGTCTTATTCAACATTCTGTTAGTTAATACTTTCTTTACGTTGAATTAAAATATTCTGTGTGGTACGGTTAATACAAAAAATTGCTGCTATAAAACAATACATTCTAGCATCATTCAAACTGCAGACTTTCTCTTACATTTAACGGAATATATTTTAGTGTAATGATGCTTTCTTGTACTAATCTTCAACCTTTATATACTAAACGGTAATGAAACCGGTAGAGTTGTGTCCACCTGGCTTGATTTTCTTGCATGATATAACCGACTTGATATAAATCACTGTTTACGACAGGTCTCTACGTCTCTATAGCAATTTATGATGAATCAGCCTTATTCTTTACTCCTTGTATTGGAATTGCCATTGATGGATGTGTCGGAAATGGGTTTTACGATTATCGATTATGAACGTATGAATTCTGTTGACGAAGACGAATAGAGGTGACGTCGGGTCGGACTGTTTGATTCGGGCTACAGCGGTACCACACATTGTGTAAATCTCTTCACACACTCACGATTGCACTCTACCGACCCCGCATGCTGTTCTACCAGAGAACCATTACTGAATGACTTATAACCCGAGCTGGTAAGCCAGCATGGAATTCTCCACCCACGCGGGTAATAGCCCCATCAAGTAAGAAAGCCATTGAAACCTTTAATTCACACATCCGTTATCACCAGACTGATCTGAACCCTGGTAGAGTTACCCTTCTTGACCAAATCCGTGAGGGTTTGTAAGTTAAGGCCAGGGTGTACTCAGTGACTGCTGATGGAGCGGACCGGGTTCTCATTGAGCCGTCACAGAGATCCCGAACTGAGAGTGACAGCTCGCTGATTGTTTTAGGTCAGTGGCTTGTACACTACATGGAGATTTGCTTGACAGGATAACAACACCATGGAATGAATTCATATCGATCAATGAGCCAGTACGAGTTCATGCCGTGACCAGAATCAGTTCCAAATCTCTGGAAATGTTTTTGAACGTTTTAACCCGCTAGAGAGCAAAAAAAAATAGCCTAACAGATTTGTTTCATGATTAGACTACAGCAAAGAGCTAGCGCTGCGGTTATGCATGAATAATTCAAAGTCGTTGACAGGTCAATATAAAATCGGTGTCTACGGAATTGTGTGTGGAATTAATAAAAAAGGTAACATTTAGTGTCTCGTATATAAAAAACTTGGAAAACGATTTCAGAAAAACAATTACGATTGCTCTTATTCCAACGTTCCTCCAGAGTAATATAAAATTAACAATACAACGAACTTTTTAATTCTTAGAAATGTGAAATATTATTGCTGTTGATTAAATTTTGAGGCCAGGTACAGTGTAATAGGGGATAAAGAAAATCTTATTTGGCGGGATATTAATCAGTCGTGTTGCAATATTTTATCAGCGTGTCACAGTTTGTCACGGGGAGCGGGGTTCTGACCAGCCACTGACGCCGCAGCGGGGAGCCGAATTGCATTAAGCTGTTGTCCCCCAAAATTCAGAGCAAAAGAAGAATGGAAAAAAGATTATCTTGCGTCTGAGACAACTCAACATTTATATAAGGATTTGTATGGCTTTCTATACAGATGTCGAAGAAAGGCACATATAATATCCACTTTTTATTATTATTCAAGCCAAAACCTGTTGACTTCAATCCACTGCAAATTTTCAGTCTCGCCACGTACAAATCCAGCCGTGTATCTGTGTCCAAAAAGTTGGTAGGCCTACACTCAAAACATTAATCTGTTTATTTTTGTTAGAATATATTTTACTGTTGGAGCAGATTATTGTTAAATATGACACACATATTCTATTATTTTAACATAAAAATTCTATTAGATTAACAAGATATTGTTATGGTGTTAATGAGTGTTAAAGTCTCTACAACACCATTTATAATGAACAGTTACATGCAGAATCCAACCCTAACTGAGGTAAATTTACGAGACACCGGTTTAGTACCGGTTATTGTGTGACCATTTGTTAAATACCAGACTGTTGTCGCTCCTCTTTGTTACATGCTAGGTTTTCTGTCCATGTTGAAGTCTTTCGTAATATTACAGCCTCACCCAAAATACAATCTGCCACTACTTCTGAACAATAACGTTACTACCATGCATACGGTCGCATATTGTGCATGTTCAAGACAAGACATTTAGACTCCAAAGTATGTGCACTTTTTGGTAATACATATCTGTTGATCCACATGTAGAGGCTTTGCATCTGATCACCCTACAACAACTTGTCAGCCATATTGGAGAGATTGACGGATGCATCATCTTCACTCAAATATGATGGCTGAAAGTAAATAATACAACTTTCAATACGGGAAGCTGAAGCAGGTTCTAGTTGTGTTGTGTTTTCATATTGAAGAAGATGATGGTTAAATGTAGTTTTATAATTATACTACGGAGCCTACGTGGAAAAGTGGTTAGCATACTAGCGCAGCACAAAGACCGAGGAGCCTCTCACCGATGCGGTCGCTATCAGTTTAAGACCAACACTTGCTGGCTTCCCGCCCGATACTATACGTAGGAAGGTCTTCCAGCACCCAGTGGATGGTCGTTGGTTTACCCCGGACACTTCCCGGATTCCACCCACTATAATGCTCTAATATTATAGAATACGGCGTAAAACACCTATCAAATATATAAATAAATCATCATACGGATGGTCGTGGGTTTCCACCAGGCTCTGCTCGGTTTTCTCTCACCATAATGCTGGCCGCCGTCGTATAGGTGAAATATTCTTGAGTACGGCATAAAACACCAATCAAATACATAAATAAATTTATACTACAGCTGAGACTGTCAAGAGTTGAAGACAGTTTTCACATTTTTGTTTTATCTGAGTTCACACTGTACTCAAAAAACTTTTCATTTATCCACCCTTTCGGCGACCGGGTACCAGACAACCCTTCAGGCGTAAAAGCTGCAGCCAAAACAGCGAGAGTTGGATTCGAACACGTGACCTCATCGATTGGGTGCTGATCACCTGACGGGAGAGCAGTGCTTTCGTTGACTAAGCCAGAGAGAGTTATAGAGGTCGCACTGGTACACAGATTCATTAACTGCAACAGAATCATAAATTGATTATCCACGCACGGAAAGCAGCTTAAAGTTATATAATAGCAGGAAAGATTGAACTTTATAGAGAGTGGTGTAATATCCACATGTAGATAGGCCTATACGCTGTGCAACAGTGTAACGTCATGGGCACCGCGTGTGTGACATCGATTATGTTCCGGTATTTGGTCGATAAAACTCCACGTGACAGATGTGAATGTTCTACAATACTGTATATAAGCCTCTATAGTGTCACAAATTTCAAGGACTGTTTTTAGTTCATAAATTTAGTGATAACTAATCTTGCCGCGAGGGCGACTTGCCTTCATCTTCATTTCACTAAGTTTTGTTTTTGCTGAATACCGGATATACGCTTTCATCATAATGTTAAAGTCATCGATGCTTCTACTGGCTCTGGTGACTCTATTGTGGCGGGTTAACTGTGGGCCCGTGGATCAGAGGACGGCTGACGTGGGGACGGGTGGGAGAATAAAAGGTAAGTCCAACCAGAAGAATGCCGGAGGCTATACGTTACAGTTAAAGAATTAGAACGAAATACGGAGTCTACACTACTTCACAATTTGCAACTTTGTAAATAGGGAATATAGCCCCATTCCCTTTTTGCAGGAAAGAAACTTCATATTCTCAGGTTCGAATCGTACTTCCTTCCTTAGGATAGATTGGTTCAGTCCATTGAAGGAAACACGCACTCTGTTTAGTTCTTGTACATTTGTCAAGAATTTCTCTGGTAAATTCTATATACCTAAAACTGATAAATGTTTGGGCTTTATGAATGGAAATAAATTTACCGGTTTGCTTTAAGAGATGAAAAAGTTTCTACCGCTGAAAACGTATGGAAAATGAAATCAAAACCGATATGGAACCGGAAGTCAGACGTGGTGGTCACAAATGTGGCTGTGCTTGATTCGAAATGAATCCCAGATTTTATCTGGACCGGTTGACCGTAACCGCATTAAACCAGGTCGATTACAAACTGACAAAGACCAACGTCCAATAAGCTAACAAACTCCAGACGTGACATCGAACTGTCTAGAAAGGGTATTGATTCCAGATATCTCGTGTAACTCATGAACCAGATAAGCATGCAGGAAAAGGAGAGATCTTTCATACTACTATCATAAGTTTTAATTAATTCTGTGTCATATATGATGCCGAAGTTTTCCCGAAAGATGCCTAATGTCCTCAAAAGAATGTATGTAAAATATCAACGTTTTATGTTTCAATCATTTCGAATAGTTGCACATTTAAAGTAGACGTACAATGTCAGAGCATTAATGACTGGGATGTAGTTATATGTAGGCTTCATTTCAGGTATTTAATATTACATTTGTTGCTGCTTTAATACTCTCTTCTGTATTAAGCTGAAATTATCATGAAAGGTATCTTTTAAATAACGTGTGTGAAAGACTTTGATCTTTCGTTGAAAAAAAAAATCGAATAATTGCATATTATATTTTCTTTGATCTGCCCGACAGAGGACGGTATAACCCAAGGGAGATAATCATATGCCTTATACGGCCAGATAGCCTGAGCAAGAGAGTGGGACCTTACACAAATGTTACAAACTGCAAATTTCGTTTGCTCTCCCGCGGACCGATTTTTTGATTAAACTTAGGAGAAAATTTTGATGAGAGAATTTGATATCTTGTTAGAAAAGGTCCTGATTTGCAATTAAAAGTTTTTAACTTTCGTCAAAATTGTAAATATGTATTTTATAGGTTACACCTAAGTACCCCAAAATCAGAAGTAAGGGCATTCAAAACTGTGCACTTGAAACACCGTCAACGTTTGAGTGTTTATAAGCTGAATCCTTATGCACAGACCACGTTAAGGAGGCTGATAATGTTCAGTGGTGAGCACAGACCACTCCTCATGAGTCTGACAGACCACCCGGCAATCAGTTAAGGAGGCTGATAATGTTCAGTGGTAAGATCGAAGTTTCTGGCCGCATTAAGCATTACCTCGAATACATCAACATAGTGTCTCCTATATACATATAGTAACAGACCAGATCTGACACTCCATCGGTATACATCGGTCAGCAAGTCGACCAGTATACACGCTGTGTTAGTATGTTATACATGTACGTAGAGAAACAAAAAGCACCGAGAGCAATATTGACGACTCGTGTCTGACGCGACCTATGTATCAGAGAATAACGATGTCTCTAAAATAGTGCTATTTTAACATCACACTTCGCTTTCACACGGTTACATCCCCTTTTCTTTTGCAGATTGGATTTCCCAGCTGAAGTCCTTGTTACATGACAGTCTCAAAGTTCTAGATTCATATCCGGATAACTATAAAAACAGCACAATAACAGTGAGTATATCTGTGATAACAGTGAGTATATGCGTCATAACAGTATGCACATGCGTGATTACGGTGAGTATATGTTTGATAACAGTGAGTATATGTGTGATAATATGCAGTGAGTATATACGTCACAACCATGTATACATGTGTGATAAAAGTGAGATTATGTGTAATAACAGCGAGTATATGTGTCATAACAGTGTATACATATGTGACAACAGTGTGCGACACAACAGTACGTACATGTTTGACAACAGTGAGTATATGTGTGAAAACAGGGAATGTATACGTCATAGGAGTGTGTACATGTGTGATAACAGCGAATGTATGTGTGAAAACAGGGCGTGTGTTCGTCACAGCATTGTGTGCATGTGTGATAAAAGGGAGAATGTGAGCAGGTGAACAGATGTGTGATAAGTGAGTAGATGTGTGACAAAAGTGAGAGATGTGTGACAGAAGTGAGAAGATGTGTGACAGAGGTGAGTAGATGTGTGAAAAAAGTGAGTAGATGTGTGACAGAAATTAGATGCGTGACAGAAGTGAGTAGATGTGTGACGGAAACGAGATGTGTGACAGACGTGAGTAGATGTGTGACAGAAATGAGATGTATGCAGCAGTGAGTATATGTGTGATATCACCGGGCAGATGTGTCATAATAGTGGGTGTATTTGTGATAACTGTGAGTGCTCACAGATTTGTGATAAAAGTCAGTATGTGTTAGGTAACAGTGACTAGATGTACGGAAGTGAGTGTATGTGCTAACATTGAGCAGATATGTAAAAGCAAAGAGTGCATCTGTGATAGCAGTGGATGCACGTGGACATGTCATAACACTGAATATATGTGCACTAGAATTGTTTAAAGGAGTTTAAGAAGGTTTCAAATGTGTACTGTTTTCAGACCAGAGATAACAAGTTAAATGTGAACTTTAATGTCGCTACATAGTCCAAAGGTTAAAGGTCATCGCGTATGGAACAAGCTACCCATAAACCTTAAACTACCATTATCAAAGTCCACTTTTAAATATGGTCTTAAAAAGTATTTGCTTAAGCAGTAGTTGCACGTTGAATATCATAACTATGTTTTTCATGTTCATGCTCATTCATTTTTTCATTCATGCATTCATTCATTCGTTCGTTCGTTCGTTAGTTCGTTCGTTCATTCGTTCGTTCATTCTATTTGCAGAACAAGAACGTTAATGGGACCGTGATCCAAACCAATACAACGATAACAAAGAATACGAAAAACAACCAAACATTATTCCACTATTCAGAGCGGAGGAAAGTTATGCAAGAGAGCCTGAGTGGACATTAATGGCCTTTTTTCGGGAGCACACGTCAGCAAGCGGAGAACTACGATGGGGATTAGTCCAGTAGGCCCTTCGCGAACCCCTGTTATCTCCCCTGTGCTAGCAACATACATGTCAATCGTGACTAGGACGGAGAAAGGTGGAGACAGCCTTATCAAGGCGTATTTACCATAGCTGCGCCCCCCCCCCCCCCCACCTCCCGAAATAATGACAAATGACATCGGCTTAGAGGTTTGAATAAAAATGCTTAACTGACTAAGAACAACGTGCAGTAGTTTATCTTGGATTTATCCGGGACTGATTAACACAGACAGAAATTGGTGTCTTGCGGGAATACTATATATAAATGCTGTATAGAACTGACAAGGGGCTGAAACCAACACCAAATAGATCTATACCATCCACAACACATCGGAGACTGCACACAGACCACCACTGAATAATCAAGGCCCAAACACAAGAAAAAAAATTAGAATTTGGGAGACTTTGTATCAATTGTTGTCTACAACTGCTTTCAGACAAGGACATTTCGCACATACGAAGTCTTAAAGACAAAGAAGTATATATAAGATAAAAGACCATTTAACAATGAACTGAAAAACAGCTCGTTTTACTTATTATTCAGAATCAATTTTTCTTTTAGAATTTCTCCTACCGAGTAAAATTGTTATGAAACATCAGTTTCAAGGGTGATCGGTAGTGAACAAATGGATATCAGTGACGTGATATATCCACGTTTTGCTTAAAATAGTTCGATCCAACGTCCTTTCAGCGAATGAATTTATAGATCTCTGTGTATATGCATTTCTAACTACAAAATCATCAGAAGTGTACGTGTGTTAGGGTAAGAAAGGCCACCGTAGAATCCAAAGTTTCAATTGCATTTTACTAGGTTGAAAAAAATTCGTAAAAAAAATCAATCGAACTATTTTTCTGGACAGTGTTTCATGGTCTTCCTGTTTTTCATGTTATTTACCTTTAATCAAACTGAAATCTGTAAGGTCTCGTGTGACCATTTGCCAGATATCACACTGTCGTCCATGCTTCATGATTTACTCTCTCTGCTGTACGTCTTTAATTACATTCTAGAGCACTACTTTAATAAAACATTCAGTTCAAGGACCGTATCTGGAAACCCAACACCTACGTGCAGACAATGCAAAAAACTTTATCTCAAACTTCATCCAAATAAAGTTATTTCTGCAGAGGTGGAGACGTTATGCTTACATGTCTGTGGCCAAAATTTACTGATATCCAAGCATTCATTCCTTCATCCATATAAAGTTATTTCTGCAGAGGTGGAGATGTTATGCTTACATGTCTGTGGCCAAAATTTACTGATATCCAAGCATTCATTCCTTCATCCATATAAAGTTATTTCTGCAGAGGTGGAGATGTTATGCTTACATGTCTGTGGCCAAAATTTACCGATATTCATGCATTCATCCCTTCATCCAAATAAAGTTATTTCTGCTGAGGTGGAGATGTTATGCTTACATGTCTGTGGCCAAAATTTACTGATATCCATGCATTCAGCCATGCAGCGGAAATGTCACATTTGGTTACTGCAGAACCAAGTCGCGCGTGTTACTTGCACAGAGATACATGTAAACTACATCTAGAACAGATACAAGACCGACTAAAGCTGAAGTATAAACGATCAGTCAATCAGTCGATGCATGCCAGAAACAGAAATGAATAATATGTTCCATCCAACGCGATTCTGTCGGGCAGCAGTAAACATCACACTTTCTTTCATAACTGCAAGTATTTCTTCAAGTATTTCCACAATGAATGAAGTTCGCGAGACGCGTTTGTTTTGATGAAGCATGGTTTTCATCATCATTATCGTTACCTTCAACATAATTTGCATCATATAACTGTGTATCTTAATTTTGTAACGAGGTGGTCTCTATGTTGTAGTCATTTTGTTTTTATGGTGATTGACGTCATAGAGGGCCTCCGTGACCGAGGTGATTAGCGTACCACCGCGGCGCATTGACTCAGGAGGCCCATCGCTGTCAGTTCAAGTCCAGCTCATACTGGCGGATGGTCGTGGGTTCCCTAAGGGCTCTGCCCGGTTTCCCCCACCGTAATGCTGACCGCTTCCTCTCCAGCCGTACGTGGGAAGGCCAACCAGCAACCTGCGGATGCTCCTGGGTTCCCCCCGGGCTCTGCCCAGTTTCCTCCCACCATAATGCAGACCGCTTCCTCTCCAGCCGTACGTGGGAAGGCCAACCTGCGGATGCTCCTGGATTCCCCCCGGGCTCTGTCCAATTTCCTCCCACCATAATGCTGACCGCTTCCTCTCCAGCCGTACGTGGGAAGGCCAACCTGCGGATGCTCCTGGATTCCCCCCGGGCTCTGCCCAGTTTCCTCCCACCATAATGCTGACCGCTTCCTCTCCAGCCGTACGTGGGAAGGCCAACCTGCGGATGCTCCTGGATTCCCCCCGGGCTCTGCCCAGTTTCCTCCCACCATAATGCTGACCGCTTCCTCTCCAGCCGTACGTGGGAAGGCCAACCTGCGGATGCTCCTGGATTCCCCCCGGGCTCTGTCCAGTTTCCTCCCACCATAATGCTGACCGCTTCCTCTCCAGCCGTACGTGGGAAGGCCAACCTGCGGATGCTCCTGGATTCCCCCCGGGCTCTGTCCAGTTTCCTCCCACCATAATGCTGACCGCTTCCTCTCCAGCCGTACGTGGGAAGGCCAACCTGCGGATGCTCCTGGATTCCCCCCGGGCTCTGCCCAGTTTCCTCCCACCATAATGCTGGCCGCTTCCTCTCCAGCCGTACGTGGGAAGGCCAACCAGCAACCTGCGGATGCTCCTGGGTTCCCCCCGGGCTCTGCCCAGTTTCCTCCTACCATAATGCTGGCCACCGTCGTATATGTGAAACATTCTTGACTACGGTGTAAAACACCAAATCAAATAAATAAATTTAAATCAGTCTGACTTATATCATTGTATATTTCATTTATAAGACCGATCAGGTTTACCGGTGCATGCAAGCACATGAAACAAGTATAACCCAGAGAAATCCAATTATGACGTGTCAAGATAAAACACATCTTGGTAATTGTTTGGAAGAACTATATTTGAGCTTAAAATGATGAAACAAAAAATGTCCCAAAACAAAAGTTTTGGTCCTCTGACTAAAAAATCTGAGTAATTCATTGGAGCTAATTCCACTCAGAAAACTGAGTTACAAGACCATGTAGCTGAGTTATTGACGACTCCTGTGAGTTTTCCGACTGATCAAGTGAGTCAAAATATAACCAGATGAGACTTTTGACTAAGGTGATCAGGTGACATGACTCAGTTTTCTGAGTCGAATTAGCTCCATTGAATTACTCAGATTTTTGAGTCAGTTGAAACCAAACTTTTTCTCTCATTATTCATATAGCTAGCTATAGGCCTACTTGTCGCATTACAGTGAATTATTTTGGAGTACGGCGTAAAACACCAGTCAAGTATGATACCGGTACGCCTACTTGTTTTATCGCAATTTAATGAAATGTGCATACTCCTTACACTGTATCTTCCGCTGTTCGCTCGTTTTACACCACAGCCACCACTTGACCTTTGTGGCCTGTGCGACGCATGTAGGCCTGCTTAGACTTAGTGCCATCACTAATTTCCTCCCGCGGAGCTATTCAATCAGTACTCAATCAGTGTTCAGTCATCGATGAAATACTTTCAGATGTAGAATAGAAACATCTTGTACACACTTTATATACAGAGAACGCATGTGCCTTCCTGCCTCATCGATCTCTGCGTTGTTCACGATGGTTTTATTTTGGATACAGGTACACGCTACTTGTAATTTATGGTGGTTGTTCCACTGACACTGATTTCTTGAACATTCTTTCACTCTTGCTGATGAAAACTTCAGAAAAAATACTTGGAGGCCTCACAAAATCGAGTTATAAACACACAAATGAAACATGATAATTTGAGATGAGAACGACTATTAACAGCGGAAACGCTTGTTCCAGCATGGTGTAATGTTTATTCCTGTAATGTTATCGACGATCCGAGAAAAGAAATTCGTAGTAAAGACACTGAACTGAAAGAAAATAAAGCGAATAACAACCGCGAAAGTCAGATAAAAGATATTCAGGTGATAATCAGAAATTATAAGGAAATTAAGTTTTCTTTGTTGAATCCATTCCATTTAAACTCGACAAATTTGCCAAATACATAGCAGGTGTCGCCGAACCATTTAAAGCTGAATTTGACTCCATGCTTCTCATTACTGGAAAGGTTGTACCACGGCCTACTTTTGTCTGGCGTTACCTGTCGTTCACCAGGAATTCTGGAGGATAGAAATGTTGAAAAATGCACTCTAGACACCTTGAACTTAATTCATTTACTTATTTGACTGGTGTTTTACGCCGTACTCAAGAATTTGTCACTTATACGACGACGGCCATCATTATGATAGGAGGAAACCGGACAGAACCCAGTTGAACCCACGACCATCCACAGGCAGCAAGCAGACCTTCCCACGCAGAGAGAGGAAGAGAGGGGCTTGAACTCACAGCGACCACAATGGTTACAGGCTCAAGGGTCATTGCACCGCGCTGGCGTGCTAACCAGCTAGGCAACGAAGCCCCCCCCCCCTCCTCCCCCCCCCCCACACAGAGAGAACTTAAGGACATATAACAAATATTATTGCAGATTTAATAAAGGTATGTGTATAAGTTATTTAAGGGCAAGTAAAAGATGGCAAACATTTGATCACGTGGACACTTTCTTATAAGGTTAACAAATTATCAGTTTATTTCAAAGCAAAGATTAGATCGTCTTCAAATAGTTCGAAATGACTAACGATCGGTCATGGCACATAGAAATTAAATGTTTCTTCTAGAAGCCTGCTTTTACTTATTATGAATGCTTAGTGCACTTTGGTTATAAATTTCAAGAGGCATCGCGTTAATAAGAGTTTCATTTAATTTAACCTTAGTGACCCCAATTACCTAATATAATTCAAGGTCGCTCAAAATGTGGTTCCTCATCACCACAAAGTGTAAATTTGGAGTAAGTTTGGCAAGTTTGGGGTAAACCGCTTAGAGGATGGTATGTTAACAAGGAACTGCCCAGGCGCATGGGCGGACAGACGCAGACCTCTACGACGATAACCTCACACTCAAAAAATTAATCTGTTCATATTAAAAGAAAGTCTGTTGTTTGGGTTTTGCTAAAATGTATTCTGATATTGTAACACAAAACTCTGTCATAAACAACATAACATTCTGATCGTTTAATACAATCTTTATGTTGGATTAATAGAATGTGCGTGTTATATTTAACAGAAGAACCTGCTGTAATAGCAGAATATTCTAGCATTACTCAGTCAACAGTCTTTCTGTTCATTATTTTTGTGAGTGTAGGCGAATGTTGCGACATTCGCGGTTCGAATCAAAGGTTTTTATATCATATGCGCCAATTGTTAGTCTTTACCCACGTTTATGACGTATATAACGTAGAACTTCAATAATAGCGGTGGTTTGATTTTTTTTTTTTTTTTTTTGATTGGTGTTTTACGCCGTAAAGAATATTTCACTTATACGACGGCGGCCAGCATTATGGTGGGTGGAAACCGGGCAGAGCCCGGAGGAAACCCACGACCATCCGTAGGTTGCTGGCAGACCTTCTCACGTACGGCCGGAGAGGAAGCCAGCATGAGCTGGACTTGAACTCACAGCGACCGCATTGGTGAGAGACTCCTTGGTCATTACGCTGCGCTAGCGCTTTAACCGACTGAGCCACGCAGCCCCCCCCCCCCCGTGGTTTGACCCATGATTCTGATTAGTACACTGTCCCTTGGACGACAAATAAAAAGCAGTGTTCTTGGACTCAAACAAAGATCTTATTGATGACGCTAGACAGCATTAACTAAGGCTGTGGACAGCATATGGGCGATATTCATTTAATTGCTTTGATTGGAGTCTTGGGTCGTACTCGAGGATATTTCACTTATATAACGGAGACCAGCATTATGGTTGGAGGAAACCAGGCAAAGCCTGGGGAAACCAACCATAATCCACAGGTTACTGGCAAACCTTCTCTCGTACGACCGGAGAGAAAGCCAGCAGGAGCTGGACATGAACTCAAAGCAGCTGCATTGGTGAGAGCCCCCTGGGTCATTGTACTGCACAACTAATCATTAGTACAAGCTCAATCAATATTTTCATTGGTCAAATGGCATATAATCTAAAATAGTTTGACAACGCATGTAAAGGACTGGCAACATATTCATCTGAAAGGCCTGTGAATCCCATGAAAATTTAGTTAACACAATGATCTGCACATTATGTAAAGGATGACATATTTGACATAAGGTTTTTTTTCTTCTACAAACTGTCTCCTGTGTGTATATATATATATATATATATATATATATATATATATATATATATATATATATATATATTAAATGCATTCAAAAATGTACCTGCTTCTTTTAAAGTGATGACAAGTTTTACAGGAATATTTTGATGGCAAATATTTGGAGTATGAAATACATCTATGGACATGAACAAAAACTGACATTGGTAATATCAACATGAATGCATAAAACTGGGCAGGTAAGACAGACAATAAAGGTACTTTTCAATACATTTGTCCAGATACAAGGAACTCAAACTATAATGTGAAAGCCTCTGTAGTTTGGTGCTTTTTTAAAGCTCCATAAACCTAAATCTCAAGTTACGTGTGTGTGTGTGTGTGGTGTGTGGTGTGTGTGTGTGTGTGTGATGCGTGTGTGCGTGTGCCTGTGTGTGTGTGTGTGTGTGTGTGTGTGTGTGTGTGTGTGTGGTGTGTGTGTGTGCGTGTGTGTGGTGTGTGTGTGAGTGTGTGTGTGGTGTGTGTGTGTGTGTGGTGTGTGTGTGTGTGTGTGCGTGTATATATATATATATATAATCATAAAATTAAATATAGGTTCTACAGAGCTTAGGTAATGTACATATTATAAAGGAGTAAGAAAGTAAGATATCTCTTATCAAAATGCAAATCTGGTGTTCGTAACGTCAACTTCTTTTTTCTTTTTGTCAGACTGATTTCAGCAGGTCTACGGCTACACATACTGACTGGCCTATGATTTGTCTGTCTGCACATGGTGTTGAAGCCACATCTGGCGTGTCCTAGTAAATTCCTCGCTCAGAAGGCTAGAGGTTAGCTGAATAGGGACGTAGTTTGGAATCACCTTTTTGTAGTAGACTCTGACAGAAACAGTACCGGACTTCCTGAGAAAATAACACACTGAGATTGACTCCATTCCAAGCACGGCTACATTTTTTCATACGTCATTTTATGGCCACAAGTTTTGCACGTCTTAGAGTAGACATCTTCGTCTTTCTCAAATTCTTCCTCCCCAAACTCGTGCACGTGAGAATCTGATTCCTTTCTCCATAGACTACTCCTCACAGACATCCGTAATGCTGCAAGTGAAAACAGAGTCAGTTTAAAGACAAAGAATATGTTTCTCACATAAATATGTTATCCTCAGGCTAACAAGTAATCTGACAAGACTGCATCGTCCCAAACAAAACTGACAGTATTCACAAGAATTGTCAGAAGTTATGAAGTATGATCTCAGCACAATCTCCACAAGCGTGGAGTTATAAATGACAGTTATGGTACAATGTACAGATTACATCAAAGACCACAACCCTAATACCCATACTCAGGAAAAAAAGGTGCAGGAATATGAGTTTGCTTTGCTTGGGATTCAGGATCTGTCTCTCTACCTCAGTCAACATTATGCAGACACTATGATGACCAGGGCTTTGCAAATACCCAGTTAAAAGTCTAGTATATGACCGGACTAGGGGTTGAACTCATGTTTCATTCTTATGAAGAAAAAAAAAAGTAGATTGCAAGACGAAAGTTTCTGTAGGAAGTCAGCAGTATACAGAGTAGAATAGTTAGGGCAAGTTCAGGACATTGATTTATTTTATATATAAGGCCACATCAATTAAAACTTTTGTATTTTATGCGTAGAATGAATCTTTCCTCAATGTTGTAGGTGGGAATAAAAATGAAAAATCCCCTAAGGAAAACGTGGACTGTCCACGAATATTAATCTATTCACAGGATGGGAAAGCCTTGAAAAACCACAAAATCACAAAAGCATTAAAACTGAACAAAACAAAACGGTGGATTTTCAATTTTATTCCTATTCCATTGTTCGTTGTTTAAGCACTGGCTTGGTTGTAAAACACAATAAAACTGGTGTTGACTTATAAATGTTACTCTGAGGCTTCTGAAATCTTCCTGTTTATAGGATTTCTTCATCAATGCACTTCTAACATCTATATGATCTTGATGAAACATATCATAAAATGATAGGTGTCAAAACTGAAATTACATGTACATGTTAATTACCTTTCATTTTCTTGTCATATTTCTTCTGTTTTGCTTTTTCTTTATTTTCATTTCGTTTTTCTAACTCTTCTTCTATTTTTTCTTCGCTTTCCCATACTTCTAAAGCACGAGCATGAACCTGGAAAAAAAAATCCCAGTACTTGTTTCATTAAAATATGTTACAGCTGGTATAAACCATTGTTGTTCACATCAATTTAACAAATCCTGATGGCTATTTTGAACTTTCATTATCAATTTACTTGAATAACTGGTTATAACTTGTTTCAGCAATTAATTTTTCCAAAACACTTAATTGATAACAAACTTATCAGTTGGTCATTTTTTTTCCCAACATTTTTAAATGTCATAAAATAGCTGAAATCTCACCTGACTTTCCAGATATAATTTCATTTCTCCCCATCGAGGATTATGTGGGTTTTTACGCAGAATGAATCGCAAGGCTGGCTCTCTTCTGTCAAAATCAGCATCTTTCAGCAAATACTTGTTTTTAGCATCTGTTCTTGTTATGAGTGGGTGTCTGTCTTCATTTTGTCTTCAGGAATACAAAATAATAAAACAAACATTATTCTGGTGAAAACACAACAGAATCAAGGTAAGGGACGTAACGTTTTGCCCCATGTCTAAGTCACACATTTTTACTTATTCTGAGAGTCCTGTTGATTTTATGATGATGTTATAAGGTTTGTTTGGGCCAGTACAATGATATTCTATTAGAGAAATGTAACTTTCAACACAACCAGCAATATTTTACGACATTTACTTTTTTATTTTGCTGAGGCAAATTATTTATAGGTGATCTACCTTGCATAACCCTACAAGTACCAAGAGCATCAGGTGGGTCAGGTGGGTGTGCCTATCTAACACAAAGATACTCGGCACAGGCACAGAATAGGGTATCTCACATAAAACATCCTGAAGAAAACACAGCAAATGTAGATTCCGACCCTAAATTGATTATAAATTTAGCCGGAATTTGAAATTAGGCCATTTCCTCCAATTTTCCCCATCTCTCCCATGTTAATTTTGTCAGAATAGGCCGTCTCAAAGTCACTGAGACCCCCCCCTCCCCCCCACCCTTTCCAAGCTAAACCTACACCAACCTTAAAACCTGAATTTAAACCCTAATTACAGAAATGCTGAAGCAGTAATGTGCATACCTGCAGTTGTCACAGACAAGCTTGTCAAAGCTGTTGTACAGATAAGACTCCACAAATTCTTTATCACAATCCTCACACAGCAAGTTGTCCACTTCCACAATAGGACCTGGTCAACGAATTTGAAATGAAAAAAAATCCTTCATGTTTAAAACAAAATTCAATAGATTGACAGCCATTAACAGCAACTCAATGTTAATAATACACCTGGTGAACAGCAGTGGTTTAATCTGAGCGCATCATTTCCTTCCACCCATAAACCTGACACCAGTTGAACCCGTTCATTTAGAACCTGTTTATTTACTTGATTGGTGTTCAAGAATTTTTCACTTATACGACAACCATCATTACGGTGGGAGGAAACGGAGCAGAACCCAGGGAAAAGCTACAACTAAGGTGTTTACATATATATAAGCGTCAAGTCCGACATTCCTATACAATTCGTAGTCCGTAAAGGGCGTTCCAAGTCGATAATCGCAAGATCCATTTCCACAACAACATTTAACACTAACTCCCGAAGACAAAGGTATATAAGAAATTATACAAATAAGAAATAAAGCCGGTAACACACAAGAGAGAAGCGGTCATCAGTTTTCAATGATGCCAAACAGACAATGAATATTCCAGGCATGAATGCCATATCAAAGTTCAAATTCATAGTAATAACATGATGTATAAACAAATAAATCAATAGGAAGGCTATTATTTTATGACCACTTATGAACCATGTTGTTTTGTGTTGTCTTTTTGTTGAAGTTCATGGGGCACCATTATATACGTAAAGAAATTTCTTGAGCATAACATTAAATACCACATAAACAAGTGAATAAATAATTTAAGGTAATATTCCTTTTAAAGGCAAATGGAAAAGTCTATATCACCTGGAAGACCATTAAACACCGTCCAGGAAAATACACGTAGTATCATTTATTTTTTAAAAATTTGTCTAACTATGTGAAATGGCTTTAAAACAACAGATTCTATGTGGGTGTGTAGTGACCCACAGAGTATCACTAACCTCACATCCATACTTTTTCCTCAACATAGTTCATTTCAAGGTTCTTTTTATGAATACATTCATAGATCTACATGTATATGCACAGAACGATGAAATCAAGCGATCTGTGTGTTAAGTGGCAAAAACCTGATGTGTCGTCACCGGGCCCAATATGGTCACCTTAGAATTCAAATGGTTTTCATAGAGTTGAAAAAATTCAACTATTTTTATGGAAAGTTTTTAATGTGTTTTTATCTGACATATATATATATAAGGGTTTTCTTTGCCTCTAATACTGACTACAGATTTACACTCAGAAACAAAGTATAAAACTGACTCACCTGGCTCATGCTTCACCTGAAGTTCTGTGGTCATCTCCTCTTCTTCATCTTCCTCTATAAAAAACCCTGCCCCACTGTCAATCACCTTAGACTGACCTTTGAGTTTTTGGGGTGATCTGCAAATAAACAAAATAACGTACACTTATTTTTTTTCTCATTTTTTCAGGCAAGTTGGAGGGGGACGTTGGTTTGACAATGCCTTCCACCTAATTTTGTTCATAAGCTGTTGAGTTGATACTGGGCGATCACAATACTCATTTACTGTGCTGACTCACTGGGAAATTTCTCTCACACACAAAGTATGATACTTCAACCATTCACAGTGAACTGTTTACTTATCTGATTGCTGTGTTATGCCATGCTCAAGACTTTTTCACTTATACAATGGCGGTCAGCTTTATAGGTGCAGGAAACCAGTGTGCCCAGGTCAAACCACCGACAGTTTTGGCAAGTTACTTTCCCACATGTCACGTACAGATACTCACACCATACTGGTGACAGGCTGCTCAGACAAATGGTGTTCAATGAAGGTTAGACTGTGCAGACTGCCACACAAGGCTTTACTACTGAACACTTTAGGTCACGAAGACCCCAGATGCAGTGAGAGCGAGGAAGTCAACATATTCTTATTATAATGTTGTGTTTGAATACACACTTTCCTCTGTAAAAAGGTATTAGGCTTACCAGTACCTGGCTTATCACCTTGTGATAAATGGGAAGAGAGGAAATGACAAAAACAAAACTCATTCTTCTTGTATATTCCTAAGTAAACCATGATCCCCCTTTTTTTTTCTTCCATGAAGGCCTACATGTGTGTATTGTTTACTTTTATGCTGAGATGTAATGCATGTAAAGCAGTTCCAATTTGTAAATATATGTGAAATTTGTAAAACAACATGTAGTCAGAAAGCTATTCCCTCATTTATCTGTCTAAAATTAGAACAGGATGTACATGCACTTTCAAACAATCGTTCAAGAAATGCTTACACTTTAGAGTATGGCCTGTTTGCCACACGAGCCTGTTTTAGCAGAAGGGCCTTCTGTCGGTTTCGTTCTATGCGGGCTTTCTGGCGGTCCGTCAGCTTGATTGATTTTTTGGGCTGATCACGACCTTCTGCATCATTTGTACTTGACATACTGCTTCCCGGTCTATTCTGCCACAACACTTCACCTAAATAACAGCCTTCATCCAACTCTCCAACTATGTAGTAGTTGTCCACAAAAGCTTAAAAGCTGTGTCCAATGTGGTGTTTGAACCCACGCTCTCCTCTTACTGACCAGAAACCTAGCCTATCCCCTTAAGCTGAATGAGAAGCGAGGAAGTAACAACTGTGTGGCCCACAGAAGTGCAGATAGGTTAAATGGCTGTTGTTGTTGTTGTTTCGATGTCACATTAAACGGGTACAAATACAGTTTGCGCTGTAATGCGGTAAGTTGTAGAACGTCGTGACATGAATAAGCTCAGAAATAATCAGGAAATCATCGCAGTGTTGTTCTCAGCCATGCAAAGTTTAGCTAATTTAAAATAAAGCCCAAAATAAACGCTGAAGATGGGAGTGCTATTTCCTAATACTCGCGTCAACTGCGCGACACAACAAGTGAAGATCCGAAAACAGACTTTCACAATGTGATATGTAACAGAACGATCCGTATCCAAGTATCTTTCTCCACTGGTACCAGTAATGTGATCAAGAGTAAACGCCAAGCTTAGACCCAAGCCATTTACAATTACATTTTCATACAGCTACTATTCTTCTTATTATAAGCTAAGCTGGACGTTCCTTCCGTAACGACTGACATTCTGCTTACAGGGCATGCAGCTCTTAAAAAGAGAATGTTAGATAGTATAAAATTTTCGCGGCCCATCACCTTGCCCGAAGTTGAAAAAAAAAAAGATTCCAAACATGGCAGGCTTTTATCTGAGTTGTCCAATTCGAAAATTTAAACGGTTGGGTTACTGTTGAAAGATGGTTTACCAATGATGGCCTTTGGCATATTACATTTTGGGCGTTTTAGGGAATCGGTGGATAGTAAAAAATAAGGCAGGGTTCGAGCGGTTTTATTTTTTAGTGAAATTTTCCGCGTGGAAGTCCATAAGACCGAAGCTGGGCGTGGCGGTAGGAAGGTCTAACTTAACTTTGTGCTGCTCCAACATGGCGTCACGTCGCATGGCATTTTTATCAGTAACTTCAGTTATAGTTTCAAGGTAAAAGTCTTACCTCAGTATTTGGTGAGGCTGCATTTCGCGCGTTTCAGTTCCTGAATTCGACCCGTGATAGCCTACTTGCAAAAAAATTTCCGGCGTAGTCAACACGTATGTTTTGCCACAGGCGGTGGATTCATCGAACAGCTGATCTCGATTGACGGAGGTCTGTAACCACTGCTTGAAGGTATTGCTTCAGTCTAAGCCAGATAATTTCGATGATATTTAGATCGGGGGGACATGCTGGCTGAAAACGTAGGCATAATCACGATTAGGGACATGGTGGGCTATAACAGGATATAAATTATTATCAATTCTCCCAATATATTTCTGAACATTTATGTTGCTATCTACCGTCACTATCTACCGTCAACACCATTATAGCAGACACAACCGCAGGCCATCAAAGTTATTTTCCTCCGAGATGGCGGGCAGACATGATGCATGGGGACTGTTTTCTGAATCATGTTTTTTCTCCATACATAAACGGGATTGTCCATCAATATCACAACTTGACTTTCATCAGAAAATATCAAATTTTTTCACTCTCGATCATTCGTCCAGTTCCTCATTTCCTTACAACATCTTACACGCTTTTCCTTGTTCACATCACGAACCGCCATTTTTTTTTTTTTTTTGCAACTCGTCTTTTGTACCCCGCTTGCTGTAATTTTCTTGACACAGTTTTTGTGACAAAATTGACGACCCTTCCCCTCATTTAGCTTGTTGGTCACATCTGTCAAACTTAATCGTCTGGAAACAATTTCACAACGATGTCGTACTTGTACGATATCGCACATATATATAGGACAATGAAGTTAGTGACGTACAAAATATCGTACGACAAATTTACAATAAAATACTGTCGTAAGCCGCATTGTGAAACTGGGCCTTGGTACACTTCACAAGCTGAATAGGAGATGTGTAATCTCTTACTGTGAACACGTTTTTCCTGCCGCTCGAAATTTACTAAAAATGCTGGAAATTGTCCACATATGTCCACACTCTGATTTACATGGGGTATGAAATGGTGCTTTCATTTGTTTCTCCCCCATACTCAGCTGTTTGCCTTTCAAACAGCTGTTTACAAACAAACCGTAAGAGTGAGTGAGTGAGTGCTTGGGGTTTAACGTCGTACTCAACAATTTTTCAGTCATATGACGACGAACAAACCGTAAGAGCAGACGACGATATAACGTCATGAATAACGTCCCCCCAGCTCATGTTCAGTCTTCACGGCAAGCACGTACATAAACTTGAGCAATGTACGCCGGGGCGGGTCTGCCTACAGCAGAAAGCAAGCAGAAAACGCCCCGGACGGGCAGTACGCGGCGGGAACGGAGCTGCGGCCGGTCCCGGGGCGCGCGCGCGGGCGTAGACTCGGAGTGCAGCGGGTAGTGAGTCGGGCAGCCCACGACCCGCGCGTCCCGCCCGCCTTTGCCTGTCCCTCCTTGCCGCCTTCTGCGAAAGAGGGGCCGCCCCCCCCCCCTCGCCTTTTTTCTGCACAAGAAAGGGCCGCTCTTCTTCGCCCTCTTCTCGCCTTGTCCTCGCCTCGCTCCCTTTCCTTCCCTTCTTCTGCGCAAGAAAAGATCACTCTTCTTCGCCCTCGCCCCGTTCCCAGCAGGCCTTCCATAGACTGGGGCAGCAGGGGCGGGAGAGAGGGGTGATTGGACCAGCTATATCGACCCTGTCCCATGGGAAGAAGCTAGAACGGCTCCCACCGACAGGGGTAGATGTAAAAGCGGCAGCGAACAGGTCCCTTCCCCACCCTACGCTGAAGGCAGCTCATCTTCGCCCTCACATCACCCTTCTTCGCCCGCCCCGCGCAAGAAAGGCTCGCTCATCTTCGCCCTTGCCCCGCCCCCTTCCCCTCCCTGCGCAAGAGAGGACCGCTTATCTTCGCCTTAGCCCCGCCAGGAAAAGGAGCGAGGCGAGGGTGAGGCGACGTGAGGGCGTAGAAGAGCAGCCCTTTCTTGTGCAGAAAGGGGATGGGACGCGGCTCTTCTTTTGAAAAAGGAGGCAGGCAAAGGTGGACCTAACGCGCGGTTCGAGGGCCGCCTGCATTACTGCCTGCCGAACTCAGAGGCTGCGCCCACGCGCCACCAGCCTCCGACCGCCTCCCCCATCGCACTTATGACCAGGTCCAGCAGCTTCCGCACCAGCCCCAGCATTTTTGCGTTCTGTCGTACGAGGGTCGCGATGCGGGCCTCCTGGCGTCGTACCGTGTGGTCGTAGAGGACTTCCATTCACGCGTCCCCGTTTTTCGTGTTTGGAGCATCGCCGCCATTGAGTGGGCCTGCGTGTCTTGCCGGCCGTCGTCAAGCAAGACTCTAGCGCCGCTGACTGCCGTGTCTGCGCACTCCTTTGTGGCCGCGTTTTTAGGCCCGGTGGAGGCGGGCAATTCAAGATCCTGTTGTCATTAGGGTTTATCGGCCCAAAGATCGTCAGGCCCCCGTCCTCATCGATGCAGAGGGCCGTGCCCAGGGTAATCTTTTTCCAGCCCACCGGCCGTGCCTAGGCTCATCTGAGGGCGACCCTGTCCGTCTTTTCCCAGTCCTCTGGACATTGCTGCTTGTGCTCCCTGTTGGGCGACTGACTGAGAATATCACTTCGATCCGGGACGTTGGGGGCTCGGACTGGATAACACCCCTGCAGAATACGAGACTTCAGTTAACGCTATGTGCGGGCCGATGCCGCTCGGCACACCCCTTACCGTACTGTTCCGTTCACGGCCACTCGAGCCAGTTGTGGCGCCAGTGGGTGACCTGGAAAAGATGGGCATGGCCACCTTCGGGTGAAGCGCGACACCACCGTCGGTGGCTCTGGCCTTGAGCTCTCCAACGACGGCGCGCGGGTGGTGGGTCATCTCAGGACCTCGGGTGGTGCCGTCAAGGGGCCGCTTGGAGTCATCCAGCTCGTTGCGTCGCTCCCACCGTCTCGCTCCAGATGGGTGGCCTCAGCGGCCACGGCCAGGACATCCCCGATTTCCTTCTGGGCCACCCCAGAGCCGGAGAGGCCCTGTAGTTCTCCTTGAACCCGTCATCCACCTCATCGGCGAGCTGGGCCTTATATAGGGGCGGATATATCAAGAGAAGGACTAGCCTATGGGAGGCCTGCTTTCTGCTGTAGGCAGATACGCCCTGGCGTACATTGCCCAAGTTTATGTACGTGCTTGCCGTGAAGACTGAACATGGCCTGGGCAGAGAGATCTGCCAGGGGGCGGAGAGGGCGGAAGGGGCCCACCTTTTGGGTGCCGCTTCTACATTTGCCCTGGCGCTAGGAGCCATTGTAGCTGCAGCTAGAACGTAAACCGGTAAGTCTACCCACATAAGTTTTTTGTACGTACGTCGGAGTCCGTTTGTCTACGTGTGGTCCAGAACCGCCAGAACATCTATAATCCGTGGCATTTTTACATTATAGTTAGAGCGTCCGCCCCCATTACAGTGACCCAGCTGATGTCTGACCGATTTTTGTTGTGTTCCGCAGTTAATACATAGTTGTCCTCTTACAGAACTTCCCGTTGTCGTAATTTTCCCAACACAACGGCGTTTGCGCCACATTTTTCCACCATGCATCAGCCGTTTCTCAAACGTTTGTAGCGCAATAAAGGGAAAAAATACATGGGTGCGCAGATACCTCACACAATGTATTAGAGACCGAAGAAAAGCGTAAGTGACCAGCTATAGGGAAGTCGCATACTTCTTTGTAATGGACTTTCCACCTAATCTAGAACAAGTTAACTTGATGCCTGGCACAGACGATCCAACTTTACATAGCTGGACGTAAAACACGGAAAATCTCAACCAAACAACGTTCCTTCGAAAGTTGACACATTAACATTTACATTGATGTATAAATCGACAAACAAATTAACATGCTTTCACGTGGTTACACGAAGGCTGAAACCCGTAAGTTTGTATGTTTTTTGTTCAGTCGGACATTTTTTGTTCAGTCGGCCAAATCCGGTTACTGGAAAAAGACCGTCAAGCGACAGTTCTGGCTTCATTTCTCAGCAATGGAAGCCGCTGCGTGGAGCCATCGTATTTCTACCACCGAGCAAGTAAAATGTTCTTTTAATAAAACACTTTGAATTACCTTTATTGGCCATGGTCTACGGAAGTAATGCAGCTTCTTTTGTTTCCACTCCATACATGTACAGCTGTCACTTCTACTTGCCCCTATCACTGTAATCCGTGAGGGCGATTAAAGTTCATTCGCTCTGATTGTTTCCTGATTTAGAATACAGTGTGTACGTAGATAAGTACGTTTGTGAAACGGTCCCCGGACACCTGCATGACCTCACTAAGCAGATAAATCTATGGGTCGAAACAGACATTCGTATACCAGTCATCAAGCAAATAAGGTCAATTCACAAAACGATGTGTCACACAAACCATCAGAAAAAGTATATGAAGAACAAAATAGGACGGATTGATGCAAAGTGAAGCAGTGAACAGCTTTCAGTAATGTGGGAAAGACGCAAGGTTTGTTTTAGGCGAATGAGTGGAATCGGTATTCAAATCGTGTACCATGCTAGAATATAAGTTGTCGATAAAATGTCTATTTCGGTTGCGCTTTGACTGGACATGTTCATATATCCAACATGGTGATCTAATTCACCACGCTGAATATACGGCTCCTAGCCCCGGGTAAAGGGGAATTAGACAATCATGTTAAACTTGGAGTCCAAGCGTTCGATGAAATAACCTTGACACACTAGTTTTTACAATGATAACTTATGACGTTTATTGAAATCGCCTCACAACACACTGGAGCTAACAAATACTACAAGACGAGATATGTACACGCGATATGCAGGGCTCCCCCGGTGTGTTACTGTCCCAGTAAGGATGTCATAGTGTCAAAATTGTCACCTCTGTGACGTCACTAACCGGACAAAGCCGGCAGACACCATACTGGGCAAACTGTTTGCCGTGAAATCAAAACAAAGCTGATAACAGAACAAACCTATTCTTTGACAATGGCTTGTGGTTCCCTACTGACACCTCTATCATTCAATTCATTAAGTCCTTGCCGAAACTACAAATCTGAAATTCGAAACCCAGGAGACAAAGAATATGGAGTCCGACACTTTGGGATAACTGTGTAATTGCGAGGTTTTATTGGAATTAACTCATGACTAAATATGTATTCACAATACAAATTTTACACAATGCACTATACATTTTAGAAAGTAATAAGTTTAAATGTATCTCAATGACTTGCTTAGCAAAATTCGTATCTACATTACATAAATCCACAACATCATTTTCAGGGAATCAGATAATTTAACCTCTTCGAGAACAGTAATATTACAACATTAAAATAGAAGTTACGTACATTGTGAGAGATTGGCTATACGACACTGATGGTGTGTTCTGTATATTATACAATGGAGATATAAATTTCAGAATTAGCATAGAGTATTACTGCTCAGGATGTGACCGTGGCATAACAAATATTTACAAACGGCCTAACTTTGAACTCGATACTTCTCGTGATATAACAAATATTTACAAATGGCTCAGATAGTTTCAGACGTGATATTCATAGCAAATGATGAGAACATCACAAGTACATTTTATCAGGGAATTTTTGTCAAGCAATAGGGTACTGTATTAAACATACATAAATTCAGCATTCACAAATATATTTTTTCCACGTTTTGGGCGATTGACTTTTTATGAATATCAAGTCTTACTTCAATTCAAATGGTGCACATTTATCTGGGTATTGTAAAATAGCGTCCACCATGTTACGAAATTCGATAAAGTTGGCCAGAGAGAAAATATGGTCGATGTGAGGATTGGAAACCATAGACTCGATCTCAGCTTTTCCAGTAGTTTCGTAGTCGCCGATAGCCAAGGCATAGACAATAGCCTTCGACTGAAGTCCTCTAATGGCATTTGGCAAGGCGGCTCCGCAGTTAGATTTCCCGTCTGTTAAAACCAGTACTTCCTTCACGGTATTTAGAAACGATCGGATTCCTGTGGGAAGTAAAAAATTGAACAATGGCTACAAAGTCCACAACAGATTTACACATCTGTAATCGATTTATCGATCAATCAAATTACGTGTCATATTGGGTATAAAGTGTAATGTATTTTTTTTACAAAACAGTTCGCGTTACTTCCAGGGGAACGGTTTCATTCATCAAATAGTTGAAATGCGTACCTGTTTTAAAAGCATTCACAACATCTTTAACGGTTACACTGCATCAAAGAATTAAACTGCGTTATGTTTCTTGAATAAAATGTAACATTTTCCAAAAGTAAATTTATGGCTGTACCTGCGTCGGGTTCAAACATATATTGGCGAGCATATTCGAAAGCATCACCGGTGCAGGTGGAACCTCTTGCTTGAGGCATGGCCAGTATGGCGTTTTTTACACTGTCGATGGTCCAGTGAGTTTTGAAGTTGAAATTGAGCACAACCCGGTAGGAGAATGTGATAATGGCGATCCGATTATTTTGTGGACCCCTCCCAATGGACCCACACAGTCGCTCTATCAACTGGGCAAGTTTCTGTTTCGTTGTCGTGAAATCGCTGTCACTTATACTTCCGCTCATGTCAATCATGAAGAGGAGATCACGTGGCATTAATGTGGTTACACCACCAATCACTTGTGCATTCCGTCTGAGACCCTCCACTATTCCTGAAAGTCCAACGGCACGAGAGCTATCGGGGATGAACTTGTAGTAGTGACGAGGGCCAGTCATAAACTTATTGTGGAACTTCTGCTGGACTCCCTGTTTGAACCATGGATCTGAGGAAGACAAGTGTATGCTCTAAATAAATATGTAGGTATTAAATACAAATGTACGCACCTGTACTATATTGGGCTACCAAGGTGTATCTGTGGCGTTTGAATGGGTGCCGGCCCACACTGGTGTTGACGGAAATGAGTTGGCCGACAAACTGGCCAAAAAGGCCCTTGATCTACCCAATATATCCCACACCATCCCGTTGTCTGTACAAGAAGCTATTACTTATGTCAAACAGAAATTTATATCAGTATGACAAAATGAATGGGATAACTCTGTTACAGGAAGATTCTTTGATTCTCACAACCCTCAAATCTCTGTAAGCTACAATCTCTCTCTCAACTGTCGCTGTGACGAAATACTCGTATTTAAACTCTTGTCTGGTCACATTAAAACAAACAGCTATTTGCATAAATTCAATCTCCATGACACGGGTTTCTGTGAGGAATGTTTTGTAGAAGATACTGTTAGGCATGTTCTTTTTTGTTGTAGACGTCATATTGACACCAGGAGCGTATTTTACGCAGAAATAACTCGTGTGGGTGTTAGGAACCTGTCAGAAGACACGGTTTTAAAACCGGTGAGAAAGCACAACAAAGTTTTTCAGGCTGTTGCCAATTTTCTCACTCGCTGCTACAGATCCTAACGATTAAAATTTGCACTTAACGGTGTGCCCAAGCATGTCTTGAAATGTTATCTATCGTTGCTTGAAGATGCGTAATTTGTCAAGGGTCAAAGCCTAGCATTTTCTGTGGACTTAATGTTCCCCCTCTTTACTGTCCACGCATGTATTCTTATACCATCGGTGTTCTTTACGACAGCTGTGTAAAGGCTTAGTTCTCTTAAATACTGGACATTTATCTAAAGCAGCCTCAATTGGCAGTCTGCTTGGGAAACAATTAATTCAACGTTTCGTTATTGGCGTGCATCATTCGACTTGGATGGGGAAACGCCATTACAAATTAATCTCCCCCCACCCATCCACAAATGTACGCGCTAAAGACAGGATGTAGGGCTGCGTAATAACGCAACATGCGTGCATTAAAGGAGAAGAAAACTTAAAACATGACACTATGGGCTGAAAAGAGCACATTTTTTTCTATCTGATGGTGCCTGCTGCATAATTTTCCGATTTTCCCCGCCATACACGTAACGTCTGAAGACGGCAAAGCTGGCATAAAGCGCTGAGTCCATCTCGTCCTCCATCTTTAACACCCTGTAATATGTACTGGGGGTGTGTTGCCTCTCAGCCAATGGAAGTCGTTAAAACTGCCGGTTTGTTTGTCTAAACTCGTAACCTACGTTTAACATTCCGGTTTCCCGATCGCCAAGCTGAAAACGAACTTTACTGTTTGCTACAGTTCTACCGGAAATGTACGAACTGCACTTCGGCGGTTTCCAACGGAAATTCTCCTCCTAACACAGAAGACTTCCGGACTAGTTCTTAGGCAAAATGGAGTCGCCCACAGCGGATTTTGGCGCTGACTTTATTTATAATTTATCATCTGGAGGTACATATTAAAATTTTTTATGGCATGCACCTGCGAGAAAATACATACTCTTTTCAGTGGTATTTGTTTGTAATTTAGGTTTACTTTTCTTTAAAATACACACGTGCGCCTTACATACCGATGTACACCTTGACCGCACAAGTGTGCAAAAAACCTACACAAACATGTCAGGATAAATAGCACGACTAAACACATCATGGTTTACATAGCGCTACATCTGAACCTCACATGATAATCACCGGATAATCACCCAATAACCATTAATGAATCACTCAAACCATTGTCCTGTCCCTGTATATATCTCTGAGCAGAATGTATTTTTGCTGTTTTACTTTGCTGATTAGTATGTACACTGATTTCAGAAATCAAAAGCAGCTTTTTTTCTTAAATATTCGAAGTTCGAATATGGTATCTGTCATTACGATTTAAATCACATATTACCTTAAGATTTTATAATTTCGTTCACCCAAAATATTTGGACTTTTAGGAAATACCGGCTTAGAGAAGCTGCTTCCGGAAACTATGCCAACGCGTCATTGTCTACATATTCGCCTGGGCTTTTCAGGAGATCAATATAATATTACTTAGCTATGATTGGTGTTGTACGCCCTACTTAACAATATTCCACTTATGCGAAAGCGACCGCATCGATGAGAAGCTCCTGGGTCATTGCGACGCTCTGGTACGCTGTGCTGCTGGGACTTTCTATAAAAAGGGTTTAACAAAGTTTGCAATGGTCTAACCTGCTCTAGAGGCCGTTTCTGTCAGTGTCGGACATGGGCTTCCACCATTCCGAGGAGACCGGACAATCTCTCGTGTGCGGGTTCGTGTTCCTCTGGGCTCAGGCGCTGACCAGGCTGACCATTCTGACCAGACGGAAACCCCACAGTTCGTTTTTCTTCTACCCCATATGTTTCCTTCTACTGACATGGCCAAGTACGCCAACAATACCAGAGATACCATTACTTTCATTTTTCCAATTTTTTTTCTGTAAAGAAAAGCAGAAATTCGTTAAAAGAACTTTAAAAGGGTTAATTAACACATGTCAGTTATTTACCAACATATTTGATCGGCATTTAATGCTATTCTCTATAATATTTCGACCTCTAAACAAATTGTGTTGATTGCATTTAAGTTCAAATAAGAAGCATTCAATAATTTAGTATCTTTCTGGCGCAGTGCACCTTTTGAGGACTGACAAATAAAATACCATAAATTTGTGGGAACATTTCGCCAAAGATCATTTATAAATCTCAAAAACTCAACGCCCCCCTCCCCAACCCCTCGCCCAACCCCAACATCCACACCCACATTCAGAGACCGCAGTTTGTATACATGTCTATACATGTGGAAATTCAACGCGTACACTATGAAGCTATGACGCCAAGCAATAAAAAAAAACAACAACAAAAAAGTCATATTCCAGGAAGGATACCTACATGCTGATACATCTGAGGAAGTACACAAGCACTTCTCTATCTACCCTCTATTGCTGCTGGAGACGAGGTCGGAGCTTTGCCTCTTTCCATCCACGGTGGCTCTTTATATACGAGTTAGCATCGTACTAACATGCGGCTGGCATGTGCAATGAGGTAACCCGTACTAGGTCATTACGCAATCCATAAGCCACCTGACTCCCAAAGAGCGCATCAGTACGTAAGCGATGATTGGCTGCAGCTCAGAGGTCAGACTGTTATGGTTGGGCGCTTGGTCTGGCCTCTCACAGAACCCGCGCGTTCGTCATCCGGCTTTCCAATTTCCGTCACCGATTTTATCCGCCTTCTCTCCCTTTTGTAAGCAATATATATATATATATATATATATATATATATATATATATATATATATATATATATATATATCACAAAAATATATTATTTCACAAAGAGAGCCTATGCTCGAGCTACCATCGGATTAAATTGGGCCCCAAGCTTCCGGGCCGAGCTTTAGACCTGTTTGTTCGCTGAAACTGTATCGCATAGTGTATATTGTAATGTGCCCACCAATCGATCGTTTTCTGTTCATATGTGGATAAAGGTGTAGAATACAGATAACAGAATTACAGAATTACATAGAACATATTTGATAATTGTTTATTTCCTAACTAAGCATTCACGATTAGGATTTGAGATTGAGAAAGAGATGATTCCGAAAGCTGAACCTCGTTCTCATTTAATGCAGTGAGTTACTTTTTGGATAGATATTGTACATCCCTTGTAAATGGCACTCGGTGATTAAAAAGTTCAGAAATTTTAGAATCAAAACTTAGATGGTCCCCACGTCCCTAAATTGATCCTTTCAAAAATAATATTAAATTCAAAATAAAATCTGATTGATGTATGTAGAATGTTTTCCGTAATTGCAGCAGATTAATATGTCATGGCAAAAGATTATGCTGTTAAATATAGCACATATGCTCTATTATTTCAAAAGAAAGGTTGTGCTAGATTAACAGTATATTATGTAATAATAATAATAAAAATAATAATAATGCATTTCATAAAAGTATCACTCACATAACTGAATTTCTGTTGAAAATGAATGAATGAAATAAAGAATGAATGAGTGAGTGAAATTGTGGCTTAGCGACAAAGCCACAAATATTTCAGTCATATATCGTTGCCAGTGTGTCATCGTCCAGAAATAGATCAAAGCATTACACACGTACTTTGGACCCATGCAGCATTTCTGAGTTTCCCACTATACCACACAAACAACAACTGCACAACTTACACGAGCTGGATTTGAACACAACCCTTCTCTGGTTGTTTGATCACTCTTTCCACGCAACCAGCTGGCGACAGCTGGGCGCAGACAGATTTAATTGCTTTTTTTTTTGTTGTCACATCACTTTTCTTGTTGCTGACAAGGAAGTGTTAGGTGAATAAGATGTAAATGGCTGATAACGCATTTCATTGGCTAGCCAACATAAACAGGCTGCGATTGGCTGTCTGTTTGCGGTTCGGCTTTCTCAGAAGCCGTGCCCTATTTGTTTGTCAACCTGAATTAAACAAATGGAGGTCGGCCTACGTCCGGGTGAAGTCTTTTTCAAGGGCTATAAATACGCGAGACATTCTGTAAGAAGACAAAAGCCTCCGTCATCAGCTATCTGACAACAGTCACTGATTTGCCTAATTCCGCTAAGATGGTTTACACTATGGCTGTTTTCCTGTTGGGCACCTTCGTCTTCGGTACCCATGCATGGGGTCCGACAGACTGCGCCTACTCCGTCTGGAGCGAATGGAGAACTGACAACAGTGGGACTTTCCAGTTCCGCACTCGGGACATCCTCCGTAACGCCAGGCAAGGTGGCCAGCCATGTGTTGGGGACAGAGTTCAATACAGAACAGTCAACGGTAAGCCAATAAGTCAACTTTGTAGGATAGCAACTGTTCCAGAGATATATCGCTCATTTACGCATATCGCTATACCTATGAAACTTTTGTGGACGTACGAGAAAAAGATGTTGGTGTGAAGTTAAGGAAACCACGCCAATCCTGACACATTGTACGAACAGCCTCACAGCGTACCGGTAACAGCTCCATGACAATGCGATAAAGATGAAATAGGATAAGCCACAGCTGGATAAAGTAAGTATATATATATATATATATATATATATATATATATATATATATATATATATATATATATATATATATATATTTTATATTTCTCCGTCTTTTGATGTAAACCTTTTGCCAAACGTTTTTAAAGTAAAATTTCTGCTGGACAATTTTTGGACATCTTGTAATGTATGTAATGTACTACAAATTTTAGAAAGTCAATTCATACTTAAATACGTGATTAAATAAAAAAGCACGCAATATACACGCATCATATGTACACTTGTATAATGGCATTCAGCACATACATATGTTTGGTATTGTGATTTGATGTTACGTTCAAAATCATCATGTCATGGCGGTGTCTGTGTGTAGTCAAAAAGTCCCTTATCCACCAACACGGTGACACTAATCTGACACCGGGCGATTAGCATTTCCTATGTCTGTGTAAACATTTGCCTAAAACTTTCTCAAGCAAATTTCTAGTACAATTTCTGTATACGGCCTTGCTTTGGTTTAAACGCCGTAATGCACGAATTATGAATTAAACCGCGAATTATGAGAAAAAGTTACTGTACGAAGAAAGCCTTTGTTCGCGAAATTTTAAGCTTGGTACTGCCCTCAACTTAAAGCAAATCTGGAACTTCGTCTTAACATTTGTCTTCTTTGTTTCATTTCAGGGCAACCCGATCCGGGTTTTGAGGGATTTTTGTCCATGTTTTTGGCGGGAAACGCCCCGTCGTTCAACTTAGCAGGAGGAGGGTCCTATACGCTGTCACGTGACTTTGTCATTCTTCTCGACACAACAATAAATGTCCAGTTGTTCCCATATTATAAATCTCTGGTTTCGAACATCTTGGGGAAGGTATGCGGAGATTTCTCAAGCAACCCCAATGACAACCGAGTCACTATGGCGTCGTTTGACAGCTCAGAGACGGCCATTCACACATTTTCTGATACCCAGTCAAGGGAGATAATGCAGGACAAAGTCCTGAGGGTTCCTAGATTCCAGTACAGCACTTACGCTAACATCATACCGGCAGCTGACTTTGCCAGGACCACATTGCACAGTGATACTTCAGGTATTATTGAGTACATCGCTATACAATATAAAATATAAGTACTTAATTCCATATATATTAATCCGTCTTGTCCCAGATGTACCAGACTCGAATCCAGTCCTCATGTTATTTATTTATTTATTTATTTATTTATTTATTTATTTATCTATTTATTTATTTATTCATTTGGTGTTTATTATTATTATTTCACTCATAGGCTTAAGTTTTAATAACTCAGGATTATTATCAGACACTTGCCGAAGGTTGATGGTTTAACCCATTCCGGTCACTCTGGTTTCCTCCACCCCTAAAGTTTTCTCCAGACTGGCATCCAGTATTTATGTAGACCTATACGGTAATATTCAAAATTATGGAGAGGTGATGACAGTTATATAAGAATCATCAGTCTATCAAAATATATTTTATAGTATGCAATTGGGCTCTTATCCGTTCATTCATTCTCTTCAGGCACCAGAACATATAACAATGCAACAAAGGAAGTTCTCCTTGTGACGTCATCTCCGGATTACTGCTCGCGCGGTCTGACCAGAGCTTTGAATCGTCTTCGTACCGTAGCCGAAGTTTACATCCTTGTCATTGGTCGCCCTAGTAACTCCTGCCTGGAGAGCCTTGCCACTTCTCCGACCGAGTTTCACTTCCGGCAGCTTGAGGACGTCGCTGCTATCACGGACGGCTCTGCACTTTTGTTAGATCAGTCGCAAGGAAACAACTTCTGCGTTCGCATCACGGGTGGTGGACAACACTACTGAGAGAGTCGGTAACTGACCCAAGTGTTACTTGAAGCCTTCCATGATTCAACTTAAGGTTAATGTGCATATTTGGTGAAATAATTTGCCAGTATTATTATATCTGTCACTTTAGAAGTTAACTCAAACGGCCATAAGCATTGTCCTTGGATTTTATATAAGTCCACCAAATGTTGAAGTGTATCGGTTGTAGCGCTCTAAGCATCCTTGTACATATGTGCGTAGAACCATTGCTTATTCATTTTTGTAAAACGTGATTCCACACCATCGTTTTAAGTAGAAGACATCTAAGTTATTTTACTGGCCGGGATAGCACAGTTGGTAGAGCGTCCGCTTCGGGAGCGGCAGATCCAGGATCAATCCTGGGTATGAGTTACACCTAAGACTTTAAAAGAGAAAGTTGTGGCTTCGTCGCTTGGCGTTCAGCATGGAGGGGTTGGTGCAACGTCTGGTTGACCTGTATCAGTATAATGGCTCGGGCCGGGCGCCTTACTTGCCTTCGGTAAGTCTTCTCAGTGAAGCAGCACTAGATAAGAGCGGTGGAAATCCGTCCTGCAACAAGGAGGTACATTACACACACCCTAAGGATTCCTTCGTCTTCATATGACTGAAAAATTGTTGAGCACAACGTTAAACCCCAATCACTCACTCACTCACTCTAAGTTATTTTAGAGTTATTCGGGGTGAAATTTCCAACGTGGTACTTGATCCTGGAATATGACAATATTCATAACATGATTAAAGATTCACAACTGTACATAAAAGATATGGATTGATAATAATAAACCTTTTTAGGGTATCTTGAAGATTTTTGTCATTTATCTTTATGTCATGTGAAATGGCGTTTTCTGGCTGTGAATGATGTTGGATGAACGAATAAATGCGCTGAATCCTGCACGGTCATCGACGAAAAGTCTAAATACACACAAGAATGCGTTTTGGTTTATATGCTCCATGTCTCCTCGCCTGATTGACTGATGCTAGTCGCCATGCTCAAGAATATTCACTTATAAGCCCAAAGTACACCACCAGCATTTAGGACGTAACTGACCAAATTCCTCGCATTAATCCACAAATTTTCACAAGAATAGCGACTTTGATGTACCTCATATTATTTTCTACTGATCCACATCGCCAGAGAGCGGCTAATTTTGATCCAGCACCACCCATGGACAGCGAGTGAAACAGCATCTTTTCCATATATGGTTGACTGCTTACCCAGTAACAATCAGATGTTTATGATTATGTTCCATACCAACGGGTTTTATAGAGAACCAATTATGCGAAAAAAAAGGTCCACGCGGTTCTCTGAAGAACTATAAGGAACCAAGATTTCTGAGTGTAGTGCATCCTCACTTAAACGCCATGCACGCAATGCACGCCATGCATGCTGAAGACACTAGACACGATACCCCACCCACTAACATTATATGCTGACACTGCGCGCCGACCATACTTTTCTTCATTTTACACCACATGTAAGAAAGATGGTCAGCAACTTGCCAAAAGCCGATGGTTTAATCATCCACTCAAATGTCTGATACGGGTCGCTTAGAATCAGGTTACCAATATAGATAGTACAGACACTTTCTGGAGGGTAATGATTAGAGCTACATGGACACAGACCCCGATTACAACTTCCGTTTTTCAGTAGGGTTGTAGTTCTGTGTATTTTAGGGTGTAAAGTCTTTTTTTGCTGCCAGCCTGCCGTTTTTGGTGTACAGGTGCATGCTTGGTATCAAAATGATGGAAATTGTCTAAGCTTTGGGCAGGTATGAGTTTTAATGGTGAAAGTTTGAAATTCTGGGCGAGAGGACACAAGGAGACAGGTGGTGATGAGGCTGCGAGTGACGTCCCCTTGGCGTTGCTAGGCACCCCTCCCAGCTGCCGGCATGGAAAGGTCCAGATTTTGACGGTCAACCTATGTCAAGATTTTTACAGCTTCTTTCTCACAGGCTGGGCCAGGTATGCACCAAAGCTTATTGGCCTCGGAATGTTTGGGACTCAGCTACAGCGCTAAACGTTAACATTGTCGCTTATGGAAAACTAATCGGGGTCTGTGGCCACATGTATTCCAGGCAAATAGAGAAAATTTGATTTGATAAGCGGATATAGATTTTTCTTTTCTTTTTTCGCCAGTACGAATCAAGTAAATAAGAAAAATTACTGAGATTTAACGCCCTACTCGAAAATAGTACACTTCTATACGAGGAGGTTTGGATTATGGGCGGAAGAACTCGGGCTGAGCCTTGAAAAAAAGCACCGCCCTTCGCCAGGTACACATCTTATGACCAACGAGAGCTGGCGTTGAGCTCGTGATCTCATTGGCCAAGTACCGTTAGGCTGCAGCGCGTGGAGACGCTTCACCTTAAAGGAGACCATTTCATTTGACAACTAGGCCGGTGTAAAAAGAACGGAAGATAGTTTTAATGGTGTTATAATGGTTGTCAAGTAAAAGAAAGCTATATTTCGGCCTACTTTTTAAATAAATAAAATAAATATAAATTTTAAGCACTGTATTACCCATTTTAAACCGTAGCACGTGTACAGAACTAGGGGCAAATACTTTATGTAAGGTAATTATTTGGGCTTTTCTGAAGTAATAGCAAAGATTCGATTGGTAGTGTAGATCAACTGTCGTAAGTCTTAGCAAGACCAAATAAACGATGCATAGTTTAACCCGCTGTCCCTTTTTTACAAACCCACACTTTATCTAATGCAAAACTACAAATCTGAAATTCGAAACCCAGGAGACAAAGAATATGGAGTCCGACACTTTGGGATAACTGTGTAATTACGAGGATTTATTGGAATTAACTCATGACTAAATATGTATTCACAATGCAAATTTTACACGATGCACTATACATTTTAGAAAGTAATAAGTTAAAATGTATCTCAATGACTTGCTTAGCAAAATTCGTATCTACATTGAATAAGTCCCCAACATCATTTTCAGGGAATCAGATAATTTAACCTCTTCGAGAACAGTAATATTACAACATTAAAATAGAAGTTACGTATATTGTAAGAGATTGGCTATACGACAATGACGGTGTGTTCTGTATATTATACAACAGAGGTGTAAATTTCAAAATTGCCACACAGTAACACTGCTTAGAGTGTGACCGTGGCATAACAAATATTTACAAACGGCCTAACTTTGAACTCGATACTTCTCGCGATATAACAAATATTTACAAATGGTTCAGACAGTTTTAGACGTGATAATCATAGCAAATGATGAGAACATCACAAGTACATTTTATCAGTGAATTTTTGTCAAGCAATAGCGAATTGTATTAAACATACATAAATTCAGCATTCACAAATATATTTTTTACAGGTTTTGGGCGATTGACTTTTTATGAATATCAAGTCTTACTTCGATTCAAATGGTGCACATTTATCTGGGTATTGTAAAATAGCGTCCACCATGTTACGAAATTCGATAAAGTTGGCCAAAGAGAAAATATGGTTGAAGAGAGGATGGGAAACCATAGACTCGATCTCAGCTTTTCCAGAAGATCCGTAGCTGCCGATAGCCAAGGCAAACACAAAAGCCTTCACCTGAAGTCGTCTAATGGCATTTGGCAAGGCGGCTCCGCAGTTAGAGTGTCCGTCTGTTAATACCAGTACTTCCTTCACGGACTCTGTAGCCGATCGGATTCCTGTGGGAAGTAAAAAATATACTGTTGTGGACTCTGAACTTATTAACGTTCATATACAAGGGCAGCGAGATGGGGCATAATTGAACCCGTCTGCGTTAGTGATTACAAAGTACGATTGTAATCCAACTGCTTGATTTTCTTTCATTTCCAAGACAAAACTATTACCCGAGCGCAAAAGAGTCCTCGTCATATATCTGACAAAGAAAATGAAATAGGGTTCAAGTGAAAATGTGAAGAAAATACAGAGTTATCAGTAAACGATCAGAAATGGCAGTGAAGACAATAAGGATACTTGAACAATGACTACACATATCTGTGATCGATTTATCCATCAATCAAATTACGTATCATATTGGGTATAAAGTGTAATGTATTTTTTTTTTCAAAACGGTTCGCGTTACTTGCAAGTGTACGGTTACATTGCATCAAATAATTAAACTGCGTTATGTTTCTTGAATAAAATGCAACATTTTCCAAAAGTAAATTAATGGCTGTACCTGTGTCGGGTTCAAACATATATTGGCGAGCATATTCGAAAGCATCACCGGTACAGGTGGAACCTCTTGCTTGAGGCATGGCCAGTATGGCGTTTTTTCACACTGTCGATGGTCCAGTGGGCTTTGAAGTTGACGTTGAGCACAACCCGGCTGGAGAATGTGATAATGGCGATCCGATTATTTTGTGGATCCACACAGTCGCTCTATCAACTCGGCAAGTTTCTGTTTCGTTGTCGTGAAATCGCTGTCACTTATACTTCCGCTCATGTCAGTCATGAAGAGGAGATCACGTGACAGTAATGTGGTTACACCATCGCCATCAGCAAGGTCTTTGAGACCCTCCACTAGTCCCGAAAATACATAGGCACGAGTGCTATCGGGGATGAACCTGTAGTAGTGAGTATGGCCAGTCATAAACTTATTCTGGAACTTCTGCTGGACTCCCTGTTTGAACCATGGATCTGAGGAAGACAAGTGTATGCTCTAAATAAATATGTAGGTATTAAATACAAATGTACGCGCCTGTACTATATTGGGCTACCAAGGTGTATCTGTGGCGTTTGAATGGGTGCCGGCCCACACTGGTGTTGACGGAAATGAGTTGGCCGACAAACTGGCCAAAAAGGCCCTTGATCTACCCAATATATCCCACACCATCCCGTTGTCTGTACAAGAAGCTATTACTTATGTCAAACAGAAATTTATATCAGTATGACAAAATGAATGGGATAACTCTGTTACAGGAAGATTCTTTTATTCTCACAACCCTCAAATCTCTGTAAGCTACAATCTCTCTCTCAACTGTCGCCGTGACGAAATACTCGTATTTAAACTCTTGTCTGTTCACATGTAAAACAAACAGCTATTTGCATAAATTCAATCTCCATGACACGGGTTTCTGGTGAGGAATGTTTTGTAGAAGATACTGTTAGGCATGTTCTTTTTTGTTGTAGACGTCATATTGACACCAGGAGCGTATTTTACGCAGAAATAACTCGTGTGGGTGGTTAGAACCTGTCAGAAGACACGGTTTTAAAACCGGTGAGGAAACAGAACAAAGTTTTTCAGGCTGTTGCCAATTTTCTCACTTGCTGCTACAGATCCTAACACTTAAAATTTGTACTTAACGGTGTACCCAAGCATGTCTTGAAATGTTATCTATCGTTGCTTGAAGATGCGTAATTTGTCAAGGGTCAAAGCCTAGCAATTTCTGTGGACTTAATGTTCCCCCTCTTTACTGTCCCACGCATGTATTCTTATACCATCGGTGTTCTTTACGACAGCTGTGTAAAGGCTCAGTTCTCTTGAATACTGGACATTTATCTAAAGCAGCCTCAATTGGCAGTCTACTGGGAAAACAATTAATTCAACGTTTCGTTATTGGCGTGCATCATTGACTTGGATGGGGAAACGCCATTACAAATTAATCCCCCCCCCCCCCTCCACAAATGTAACGCGCTAAAGACAGGATGTAGGGCTGCGTAATAACACAACATGCGTGCATTAAAGGAGAAGAAAACTTAAAACATGACATATGGCTGAAAAGAGCACATTTTTTTCTATCTGATGGTGCCTGCTGCATAATTTTCCGATTTTTCCCCGCCATACACGTAACGTCTGAAGACGGCAAAGCTGGCATAAAGCGCTGAGTCCATCTCGTCCTCCATCTTTAACACCCTGTAATTTGTACTGGGGGTGTGATGCCTCTCAGCCAATGAAAGTCGTTAAAACTGCCGGTTTGTTTTGTCTAAACTCGTAACCTACGTTTAACATTCCGGTTTCCCGATCGCCAAGCTGAAAACGAACTTTACTGTTTGCTACAGCTCTACCGGAAATGTACGAACTGCACTTCGGCGGTTTCCAACGGAAATTCTCCTCCTAACACAGAAGACTTCCGGACTAGTTCTTAGGCAAAATGGAGTCGCCCACAGCGGATTTTGGCGCTGACTTTATTTATAATTTATCATCTTGAGGTACATATTAAAATTTTTTATGGCATGCACCGGCGAGAAAATACATACTCTTTTCAGTGGTATTTGTTTGTAATTTAGGTTTACTTTTCTTTTAAATACACACGTGCGCCTTACATACCGATGTAAACCTTGACCGCACTAGTGTGCAAAAACCTACACAAACATGTCAGGATAAATAACACGACTAAACACATTATGTTTACATAGCGGTACATCTGGCCTTCACATGATAATCACCGGATAATCACCCAATAACCATTAACGAATCGGGCCAACCATTGCCATGTCCCTGTGTATATCTCTGAGCAGAATGTATTTTTGCTGTTGTACTTTGCTGATTAGTATGTACACTGGTTTCAGAAATCAAAAGCAGTTTTTTCTTAAATATTCGATGTTGGATTATGGTAGCTGTCTGATCTTCTGCTGGACTCCCTGTCTGGACCATGGATCTGAGGAAGACAAGTGTGAATTCCAAATAAATATGTAGGTAATAAATACAAATGTATGCGCCACAGACAGGATGTAGAGCGGCGTAATAAAGCAACATACGTGCATTAAATATTTTTTTGACAGCATTATTTCTGCTGTTGATTTTGGTAATTTTGTACGAACTACCTTTTCACTTGCAGTACTTCCGTCTGCAAAAATATGGTTACTTATTTATTTATTTGATTTGGTGTTTTTCACCATACTCAAGAATATTTCACTAATGCGACGGCGGCCAGCATTATGGTGGTGGGAAAGCAGGGGGAGCCCGGGGGAAACCCACGGCCATCCGAGGTTGGCAAATATATGGTGGCCTGATATTTCATTATTGTTTAAATATACCTATAACACAAATTTAAAGACTTATACATGATTTATATCTACATCAGATAATTCGCTCCTTAGAAGTTATTTACGCCATACCAATGGAACCGTGTTGGTCACATTGTTTTCAAATACCATTAAACACATGACAGAACACTTTGATGGATGAAATAACAAACAAATGGTTGACAAAATATGGAATGCCAATACCTAAAAATACTAATCTATTGAGTTTATCAGAATGTCTGTTCTGTTAAGTGATGCCTGAATGTATTCGGTTATCATAACATATTACTGTGTTATATGCAATGTATTATTCTGTTCGTCTAACAAGGTCATTTATTTGGATATTTGTGCTTTAAAAATAACGGTATAGTCTGGTGCAATAATAGAATACATTCTAGTTTCCCTTCACATACAATATACGTTCACTTTTGTAATGTAAAGATTAACATTTATCTTGGTAAACTTTTACCGGTCACGAGTACATCTTTACTGAAACATTTGCTCAAAAAGACGCAGCCTAATTTTGTAGTGCTCATCCATGCCTGCTGCAGTAAGGCCTATAGACCTGCTTGCTATTTCAACGTAGTGATTTAATATACATAATTTAAAGAAGACAAGTGTCTTAATTGTACAAATGTAAACGTTCAGCTATTTGAGTGGAGACTGGAATATACCCGTACCTGAAGATGTACACGTTTACTGACTGGTCACTAAAACGAGACAGCTGTCGCCCAGTTGCAACAATGACTGGTTTTTGCAGCTTGGACTGAAACAGTTCATCTTCACTTTCCACTTTCAGTATAAGTCTCTTAATCTGTTCGCTGAGAGATTCCACTCTGGTGAGATGCGGTCGTTGTTGTTCACCACCACCCTGTTGGCGTACATCGTCGGTGCGGTCCGAGTTTTGACGAACATCCACCTCCTGCTGAACATTAACACCTCCGGTAGCCATTGCACATTTGGATCCAGGGTCAGGTCAAGGTCATATCACCAGGTCATCTCAGGGGTTTTTCTCCACTCACCACGTCGAATCATCTTATCTCCCATCCCACTTCTGACACCAAATGTAAAGGTGTGGGAATAAACACATGTAGACCATCTGATACGACTGTTATGGTTCATTAGGAGTTGGTGAACGGAGATGTACAGAAGTGAGGGAGAAACCACAAGAAAGAAAAATACCTGCAATGTACAAAAATAAACACCACATGTACTCACAGTCAATTAATGTTCTATGATAAAAAGGCATTTCATATATAGACACAGTTCAGATTTACATCACTCCAAGAGAACCAGAAGTCACATCCTTTACTACTGTAGAGGAAGGGTTATTTCCTTTTCATGGAATACCATGCGTGTTTACTTAGTTTCCTTTTTTAGAGTTGTTTACTTGGTTTGGTGGCGAAGTAATGTGATTAGAAATGTTGTGTAACTGAGGTTAGTGGAACGGCTCGAACTCCCGAAGCTGAAGTGACCTGGATCAATGTGTTTCACAATTTATGAAACCTGTGATCATTAAGTTATACATCTGAGACAGGCGTTGTGCCAGCTATAGAGAATGGGGACAGCGTTCAAAGACGATTCTTCTGACCAGGTCTCTACATCAGTTACCATGCTTGCCTGGGCGAAATGATTGGGGATAGCCTCAAGTTGCCATTTATGGCAAACAGCAACATTCCATCACCCCTTCCGTCATGGCTAAGTAAAAGTAGGGACACATGTAGAGAGGAATGCCGTGAGTTCTTTTTTTGTTGTTGTTGCCTTATGTTTGAATACTTGCTTTCACAATAACCTAATAAATTTCAATATTGTTTTGTTAACCTGTGTCTGAGCCTCGTTTTTGGAGAGTTGGCCGTCTGGCATTTTGGCTGATTCGCGTCACTTGGGGTCCTAACTTACGAACCTGGGTAGGCCAAGGAAGACAGCATTAGTTGCCTCCTGTTACACTACTCTTATCCAATGTATGCAACATTATCTTATTTTATCTGACACAAGACAATTCTCACAATAACTATCATAGAATTGCAACCTCTGCTCTAAAATCGCCTGTTTATACATCTACACAAAGCATGCTATGCCAGTGAAAACATCACTATTACTGACCACTCACTAAACATCCTAAAACATTTCAATACAACCTTATCTGTATATAAGTAGAACTGAATTTAACGTGCACATTAACTAAATTTTAAAAAAGTGTAAGGAAATATTAATCTACATTTCGACAACTGACAGATTTGTCACAACTGACAATTACTAAAAAAAAAACTACAACAGTTAAACAACTGCCTGGACCTATCCTGATACAATGGAGTCTATGACAATGTAGCATAATACACAAGACACCTCTACTACATCACTACAGTAATATTTCGTTCTAAAAACAATATCATCTACACACATTATTATCTAACCAGAGGGGAAACTCTAAAACTCAACCCCCAAGAGAGCTACAGCATCCCATTCAGTAAAGCAGCTACTTATGCAGCGCCTGGCAGTTCAGAATAACAATCAACTTAGCTGGGGTATAAAGAAACAACGACAGACAATTAGTCTATGGTCTAATAACTAGTAGTAATAAACTAAAATATCCTTATGAATTTCAGTCACTTTATAATACTGATGGCATAGTTCCCTACTTACATTTACATTATGATTTCACATAATATACTCTCTATATGGCCGTGGCATCCTCTGTAAGGATCCCAGCGGCATTACATAAACATGTAATGTACTATACATACGAGAATTCTACAGCAATTTCCACATTTGTACTTTAACGGCCAAAATATAACTGTTTGCTAGCTCAAATACACATTTTATTTTTAAACCTCTAAAAGACATCATGTAGCACAAAATAAAGCCTTCTCGAGTCAATACGGATTTCTTGAGATTTTACGGTAAGTCGCACTTGTTCACCATGACATAATCCCACTTTGTTTTTTAGAATCAAATCTGTTGATTTACGCAATGTCATCTGAGAAGACAAAGTTCTTTCAACAGCGCACTGAAACTGCACCTTCCTTCCAACAATTGTGCATTCCTACATACATGACAAAAATTACGAAACATGATAGGTCTGATCGTCTGCGACCTGCACGATTGCGATTTAAGATGGCGGGTGACCTCGATCGGTCACATCTAGTGTGCGTCTTAATTACACATACAAAAACAAATCTTTCAATATATACTGACTTCAGACAATGAATGAGGATTATGCAAAATAACTGTTACAAAAAAAAATGATGGGTAATAAACTTTTGTGAGCTAATCAGCCCCGAACAGTCACGGAGATCTCCGAACACACACCAACATGCCAGTCACCGATAATGACCTAATTACTTGGTGCACCTCTTACACTAAGCCAGATAATTTCCATGATATTTAGATGAAGGTATTGTGCTGGCTATCTACGCGGGCTATAACAGGCTATAAATGATCAATTGTGCCAATATGTTGGCATCTAACGTCAATAATGTTCCAACACCACTAATGTGACAGACACAGCCCAGACCATAAAAGTAACTTTCCTCCAAGATGGCCAGCAGACATGATGCATGGGGACTGTTGACTTAATCATGTTTTCTCCATACACAAACGGGACTGTCCGTCCCTATCACAACTTGACTTTCATCAGAAAATATCGCATTTTTCACTCTCGATAATTCGTCCAGTTCCTCCTTTCCTTACACCATTTTACACCCTTTTGTGCCAGGGTAAGGCGCCACCGAGTTCGCACACATTGCATGGTCCTTTATAGACAGTGTTTAGCCTTCTTGGTTAAGGGCTATTTCATACTGATGATGTGCAAGTGCTCACAACTCTTTTGTGTTTGTGTTAGGTGTGTAATACTACTTTTTTTCTTACTTTTTTGGATACATTATTGTGACTATGATGCTTCCATTGGTAGAACCGTTGAACACTGTTGTTATGAGAGAAGGGAAGGTTTAACTACATCTGTATGTAAAAGGCCCGGTTTGGGTACGAGAGTATCCATGACATGGCTGACGCCTCGCCAAAGGCGGTCGGTTTGAGTTAAGCTGTCGCTTATTTGCCTGTCATCGCTCTATGCTTGTATCTGTTATCCTTCCAGGGTTGCACACGACTGTCACACATACGACTGAGCCCAGTCCAAATGTAAAACCAGAGGAAAGAAATAAAGAGCATAGTCACAAGCAAGCCAGCGTTGTTCCAGCTGTGAAACTGAAAGGACCGGTAAACTCCACTCCGGTTACATTTTTTCTTCTTCACCTCACGAACCGCAATTCTCTTTCTTGCAACTCGTCTTTTGTACCCTGCTTTCTGCAAGTTTCTTGACACATTTTTCTGACAAAATTGACATTCCTTCCCCTCATTTAGCTTGTTGGTCACATCTGACAAACTTAATCTTCTGGTAAAACATACGTGAAAACCCTGATTTACCTGGAGCATGAAATGGTGCTTTCCTTTGTTTCTCGTCCATACACGGCTGTTTACCTTTCCGACCGATCTTGTCAAACAATGTTTACAAACAAACCGTAAGAGCCGACGACGATATGACGTCATGAATATATTTATGAAAACTTAAAGTCTATTTCATATAAAAGGTTTGTTATGTTTATATGTCTGTATATAGAGCTGAACATAAACACATCAACTTCGCGAAGCGCAATTCCGCAATATTATGGAAGTGACGAATACTGACCGAAACCCGAGACCTCGCTCTATGGGTGGAGTATACATTGTAGCGGTCCAATTATTGTATTTATCTTATGTGCTTTCGTTACTTATGATGTCTTCTCCTCAAGTATACAGGTACTTATGTCAGTGCGACATAAATGTACAAATTGAACTGAGGACAATAAATGTTCTTTTGCTGTGTGAAACAAGAACGAAAATAGAAGGTAAAAGTTTTTCAGATAAGACAATGACATAGAATTTCGTAATTTTTAGATTATGGCTATATTGTTGAAAATACTTATAATTATCCCAAATGTGTAGGAATGCAGATACATGAACAACAACAACATCTCTCGTTCATGAAACAGATGGACGTAAGTTTAAATCTTTCTACGAGCATACATAAACACTATACTGGCAAATATTGACTTCATAAATTAAAAACTATGGCCTCATATAACTGTCTTACCAAAATTTCGGTGAAAATTCCTGAAGAAATGAATATATATAAACTTCCCTGCCTTAAATTTATTTCTCAAATCCCGGTACGTTGTACTGGTACACAGGAAGCGCTGGCCACCATGGTCGACGCCTAACCCCATATCAAAAGATCACAGCCGAGATCCTTGGCTAGTGTAGATTCGTCGTTGATTCTCGCGGGGATTTATTCATTCAGAAACGTTCTAATGTGACAGGACGGGACTACGAGCTGAGGATTATGTACAGAAATGATACATATAAATATCAAACAGCAACTCAAGTCCATATCTTCTTTTGGACCGATTTTATTACCCACGGAACATGCGCATGCCTGCAGGAAAAAATGACCGCCCGTGCAATCCCTTCTAGATAGGTTACCGTAATTGACCCACGCAGTCGTTAAATACCGTACAATTGGTATAATGACGCAACACATGACAAATATAGGGCACATGTTTGACAAACAAAGGAAAAAAATACACCCGGGGAGTATAAGAGGATAGTCCTTATATTCCAGTGTACTTGTTGTGATATTGTCATAGTTTGCCACGTGCATTTGTTTAGATCATAGCACATGTGTATGTTTACATCACATGATCAGCTCCCCTATGTTAATATTCATGACGTTGCAGCATAGCGATTTGCTAATAATACGTAAGTAACATACTGCGGGACTGCTCAAGGTGATGAACCGAGTGGAATAGAATGACAGTCTGAAAGGAGACGCTGTTTCGAGTCCTTTATTTACTTATACTTTCTTACGTCAAAAGACGGTAACATAAAAGTATTACATGGTGTCAGAAGTTCAGAATAACTTTCGAGATGGCGGTAATGTTGCAGAAAACTGGTCACGATGGAAGAAACTGATGCACCTCGTGTTTACCGGACCGGATGCAAACAAGTGGAAAGCGGAGCAAAAGCCGTACAGTTCTTGATAAATATCGGACAAAAAGGCAGAGACATTTGCAGAGCATGGCGTTCTAGTGGTGAACTTTCAGAGGAAGATTCTAAGAAGCCAGAGAAACTGTTCGAACTTTTCGAGTACTACTGCAACCCGTAGAAAAACACAACGTAAGTACAACGTAAGTTATTTCATCAACGGGGTCAAAGTCAGTCAGAATCGATAGACGAATGGGTCACTCAGTTAAAACTCATTGGCCGTGACTGTAGTTTTCATGATCTAGACGACATGATTAAAGACAGGATTCTCATGGGCTCAAATTCAGGAAAAACTCCTCTTAGAAGATGATCTGACTCTAGAAAAAGCAACAAAAATTGCCAGGGTTCATGAAATATCACGTGAACAATTGAAAGTGTTGAACAAAACTCCCGACGAAGTCCACGAGCTAAATTTGAGAATAAATTTGGAAAGAATAAATTGAAAATTGGTCAACAGAAATTTTAGGGACAAAACCAACAGAAATTTAACAAGTTTCAGAAACGGAACACACATGACAAGCAGGACAATTCTCAGTGTGGTCGGTGTGGATATGAACATAAGAAGTCAGAAACTTGCCCAGCAGTGGGAAAAAATTGTATGAAATGTGGCATCAAAAATCATTTCAGGAGAATGTGTAGGTCTAAATGAGCTCATGCTGTTTGTGAAGGTAATCATAACACAGAGACTGACACTGGAGACAATGTGGTATTTTAGGTAGAGTTCACAAAACTGAAAACAACGAAAATGAAGCTTATGCAAACATTGAAATAGGAAACACAGGCAAAACTCTCAGGTGTAAACTGGATACTGGAGCACAGGTAAACTGCATTCCCACAGAAACATACAAAAGACTACTGTCAAGCGAAGTACCTTTACAAACACCCTTTCTCCCCAAGCTGTCAGGATATGGTGGTAATCAACTCAAAGTCACAGGTAAATGCACGGTACCATGCAACTGCAAAAACATTATTCAGAACTTAGAGTTTGTAGTCGTGGATAACCCAGCGAAACCCCTCCTAGATTTCAACGCCTGTAAGCTGCTACACCTGGTGAAAGTGGTTATGACAATTGATCAACCAATCACAAAGCAGTTTTTGACTAAAGAATCAGTGGTCAAGGAGAACAAGGATATCTTCACAGAGCTTGGTTGTCTTCCAGGAAAAGCCAAAATTAGACTTAAAGACAACACACTACCAGTTGTACACGCACCACGGCGTGTCCCCGTAGCGGTTAAGGGATCGTGTCAAAAATGAACTAAAACGTATGGAGACAATGGGCGTTATCAGAGCCATTGACGAGCCCACAGAATGGGTAAGCTCAATGGTGGCCGTCGCGAAAAAAGACATAATGCGAGAGCGCTGTCAACTCCCTACATTGGAGGACATAACACATAAACTGGCAGGTGCGAAGTACTTCAGTCGGCTGGACGCAAAATCCGGGTACTGGCAGATCCAGCTAGATGATGAAAGTAGTGAACTCACAACATTTAAATCTCCTTTTGGCAGGTGGGCATTTACACTCTTAACTTTTGAACTGCACGACGAGCGACTCAGAGAACTACTTCAGAGATGCCGTGACAAAAACCTGCACCTGAATTCTGCAAAAATGAAAATTGGGGTCACAGAGACAAAGTTCTACGCACACACTCTCACGTCGGAAGGTCTGAAACCTGACCCAGACAAGATTATAGCGATTGAACAGATGCCGACCCCAACCTCGAAAAAGGAACAGGAAACGCTGATGGGTATGATCAATTACCTCACCAAGTTTGTCCCAGGGCTTGCCACAGCCACAGCTCTAATAAAAGAACTCTTAAAAGAAGATGTGGAGTGGCTATGGGACGCAAATTGTGACAAAGCATTTGAAGAGGTGAAATCCATCATCACGCGAACACCAGGGCCGGTGTTAGCATACTATGACGTCACCAAGGACGTCACCCTCCAAGTAGACGCGTCAAAATCAGGCCTTGGCGCGGTCATTCTTCAAGAAGGCAAACCAGTTGCCTATGCTTCACGAGCACTTATGCCGACACAGCAAAACTATACACAGATAGAAAAAGAAATGTTGGCAATTTAGTTTGGGTGAGAGAAGTTTCATTCTTATATCTATGGAAAACAAGTGACAGTACACAGTGATCACAAGCCGCTTGAGATAATCATGCGCAAACCACTGGCTTCAGCACCACCCAGACTACAGCGCATGATGCTGGGCTTACAGCTCTACGTGTGCGGACATACTGTCGAGAAATTACAAATCTGGACATGACGCACATGAAGATCCAACACTGGAAGAGCACGTTCATGCAGTATTTGAACTGATCCCAGTAACTGATCAAAAACTGGAAAAAATCAAATCGGAAACATAGAAGGATCAAACTCCCATCAAACTTAAACCTGTCATTCACAGAGGCTAGCCACAGACTAAACAACAAGTGGACGCTCATCTGAGAGAATTCTGGCATGTTCGAGAATGTCAAAAGTGACAAAATTGTGATTCCAGCATCATTGCATGTCGACATGCTGCAACGGATACATGCAGGACATTTCGGCATGGAACTTTGCAAACCACGTGCTAGAGAATTTCTCTACTGGCCGCTCATGTGTTCACAAATTGAGGACTATGTGAACAGCTGTAGCACATGTCTTGAACACAGATACTCATTACCGAAGGAACCGATGATGTCACCACCGATACCCGATACAAACGGGCCATGGAAATTGTTAGCCACAGACCTGTTTGAGTGGTACAACCGTAATTATCTCATTGTGGCTGATTATTATAGTACACAATTTTGAGATCACTATTTTTTATTATGAAGAAAGCCCAGACCGATGGTACTGACCCGTACATGGGACTGTTAGTCTACAGAAATACACCCACTGATGGAACCGCTACACCAGCTAAACTCCTAATGAGTCGTCGTCTTCGAGACAACCTCCCAGTCCAACAAAAACGGCTCCGTCCATCTGTACAAAACGTAAAAGATGTACAAAGGCGACTTTCACAGAAACGGATGAACAGTGAGAAATACTACAACCGTAACACCCAATCTCAAAAACCATTAAAGGAAGGAGAGGATGTGTACGTGCAACAACTCAATGGAAAATGGAAACCAGCGATAGTGAGAAAAGTAGCCGACATACCACGATCATATATTGTCTCCACATCTGATGGTGGACATTATCAACGGAACCGTCGTCACATCATTCCGTCCAAACCAGCCCCGCTAGCCAACAGTCCGAACAACAAATCAACAGGCTCGACACCTTCCACCGCTGGAAAACCCATTTCCTCCCGAGACTCCGAAACCACCAGACACATCTCCAATTTCACAGTTCTCACGTTTTGGTCGAGGTATTAAGCCCAATATTTTATCTGATTTGACAACTGGATAAAGTGGAAGTGTGTATGTGTTATTGTGAGCACAGTTTGTTTTGCTCTCAGTTGCAGATCTCAGTCAGAATTCCAGCTCCAACAGTGAATTTGTGAATCAGTGATTAATGTATGCATTCTATTCAGTTCATTGGATTCCATCATTCCTCAGCGTCTCAATGAGTGATGCATTTAGAGATAGTTTCGGTTTTTCCATCACTCAGATTCATGGATTTGGATGATTCAAAGTGCTATGATAATTTTATTTGCTATGTTCACTTGTTCCGAATTGTGTGATCTTGATATTCTTCTGAAAGTTTAATGGATGGATAAATTTGTGTTTAACTTTAAAACCTGGTGAACCACGGATATCATTTGACCAACTCCAACTCAAGTTTTAAGTATCAAACTGACTCTACAAATACTTACAGTTTGCAGTGTATTCTATTTTGTTTTAAATTGAAATTTGTTGCATTTGAAATGTATACTTGGGCAGTCCTTTAGAAGCGAACATAAGACGGTAACATAAAAGTATCACACTTGTTACATTATGAGACACAAGTATCTCGACCTACCATTTTCGTGGCCTTTTCATGTTATAGTTAGTGCGTCCGCCCCTATCAAAGCGGGAAGACCTACCTGCGATCAAACCCGGGCCAGGTCATACCAAAATCATTTAAAAATTAGTACTTGTTGCTACCTTGCTCAGGCTGAGCCATAGGTGGGAGAATCGTCTGAACGCTGGTCAGAAGTCCATTGTCTAGAACTGGAACTCATATAGCAGAAGGATAGCCAACAAGACAAAACCACGTTATTTCACGGTCTCGACGAGAAATTCCGTGAATGTAACAGTACATGGCTAGGCTGTGGGTGAGGAAATGGGTGCCGGGGTCTCTATCAGCACACAGACCCCCATTACAACTTCCGTTTTTCGGTAGGGTAGTTCTGTGTATTTTAGGGTATAAAGTCTTATTTTGCTCCCAAGCGGCCATGTTTGGTGTACAGGTGCATGCTTGGTATTAAAATGCTGGAAACTGTCTAAACTTTGAAGAGGTATGAGCTTTGTTGATGAAAGTTTGAAATTCTGGGCGAGAGGACACAAGGTGTGAGGTAGTGATGAGGCTGCGAGTGACGTCTCCTTGGCGTTGCTAGGCACGCCTCCCAGCTGCCGGCATGGAAAGGTCCAGATTTTGACAGTCAACCTATGTCAAGATTTTTATGGCTCGTTTCTCGCAGGCTGGGCCAGGTATGCACCAAAGCTTATTGGTCACGAAATGTTTGGGACTGAGCTACAGTGCTAGGCGTTAACATTGTCGCTTATGGAAAATGAATGGGGGTCTGAGACCATCAAGTTACTGACCTGTTTTTTTCTCTTCATGGGACATACTGATAAGGTCTCGTCTTACTAAATCGACGTTACATGACATAGGTATGTGGCGACAAGAATTTTTGAGCGATCCCTTACCACTGGTGGGTAAATTCTACCGGTTAGTTCAGAAGCCATCCATTGTTCCTCCACTGGGTGTCCGCATCCAGGAACATGTGCAAGCAGCTGGACTTTGGCTGGATACTATCACCCCCATACGCATCCAGGAAGATCCACCGTGGTTATGTCCTGAGCCTCGGGTTGATACCTTGCTCTCCTCCTTGAAGAAATCTTCCACCAACCCTTTAGTATACCAGCAGGAGTTTAGTAATATGTGTTCAAAGTATCCATTTTATCACCGCATATTCACTGACGGTTCCAAGAATGATGATAGCGTGGCTTCTGCCGCTGTCCTTGGGCCCAGAACCATTTCAACACGGTTTCCAAATTCCTGTTCTGTATTTACTGCGGAAGCCAAGGCAATTTTGTGCGCACTTCGGTCCATTCCAGAACTAGGAGATAGCAAATTTCTCATCTGCTCTGACTCCCTTTCCTGCCTCCAGGCAATTCGGCCTAGTTAGCCTGTACATCCAGACATTATGTCTATCAGGGAGATGTTTAAACGACTTAATGAAGATTTTATCATTGGAGGTGTCGTATCGGTCACACACGTGCTACGCATGGGTATTTGTTGAAAGGAGAATATGCTCCTCATTGCTTTGCTTGTGATCAACGGTTCACAGTCAAGCACATATTGCTTGACTGTGGCGACTTTGCTCCTGTACGAGATTCCTTTTATCACGTGAGCTCTCTTTCAGAACTTTTCAATTCTGTAGAAAGTGATACTATTTTTGACTTTCTCTCTACCATTGGTATGGCAGGAAAGCTGTGATTTTAAACTACCGTCTGTGTTTGTTATGTGACTTCTGGTGTCCTTTTTTGACTGAATAGTAAATGAATTATCCGTAGTAGATCGACTACTTGACGTTTTATTGTCGCGATAAAACTGAAATATTGTTGAAAGCGACGTTAAAACTTTCACTCACTCACTCACTCTACCGGTTAGTTTTTACCTCCGACGGTAAAATCTTTTCAAAGTGGCTGCTTTTCAAAGTGGCGACAATTTAGCTACATTCTCGACCAGCCCCACGGATTTTCACATTCCTCCTTCATTTTTTTCATACATTTGACCGATTTTTGTTGTGTTCAACAGTTAATATTATCTCTGGCTTCTTACTATTGGTGTGTGGGTAAATTTATGAAATGTAGGTATATTTTCCACATCGAATTTGACATTGTTAATGAAGGTAGCACTTTCGAACTTACCGTGGGTTTCAATTATCGTCAATTCCCTCTTCTAAAGGTTTCTTTGTCAACAACAATATTTAATTATTCTTTTGCTTTTTAAAAAGTAAACACTTTTGTGGGAGGCGTGGTATACTTGTTGTTGGCATAAGGTGGCAAGTTACATAGAAAAATACGTGTATAAATGACACATTTTCAGTGTAAAGTCGATATGAAGTTAGCTATAGCGGACTGTTCTGACAGTTATGTAATAGCTTACTATGTCAGAACAGCCAGCCAGAGATAGTCCCTATTTAATTAGTACCATAAAGTCCTGTTGTACCATATTTTTTTTATCCTCGAAAACCTGATTTTAACACAAATAACCAACTCAAGCAGAAATATCTTTACGACCAAATATTAGATTGTTGAGTCTATAAATGTTAATTCTTGTTTATGAAAATGCTGGTAATATTTGTTGTTAATGCGCAAATCTGTCTATTCGTTTTCACATGTATTTTGTTTATATTAAAATATGTGCTTTAAAGCCAAAAAAAATGATAAAGTTTAAGTGTTACAAATATATTAGAATTTTATACTTAGACCTAAGGTATTGAGAATTTACTTAACTTTGTCTCCTCTCTCTCGTGAACTACAGAGAATAAATTATTCTAGATACCAGTGCTTGATACAGTGTGTTAGGAATATGAAAATATTTCATACAATTTTCCTATATAGGCCTGCCTACTAATTGTTCACCTGTTAAAATGCATAATTAATTGATGAAATCTACTTGTTGGCATACGCCCACACTGAGTGCTTCACATAGCACACATTCAAATTATTACATTTCACCATGTTTTCTGTGTACTCACCAATATGTTCTTTTTTTCAGATTTTCAGTATGTCTCAAAAACCTTGAGACAAGATGGGGCTGGTAAGAAAACACTGGCGTAAACCTACAGTGAATGAAGTGTATTCGTATGGTGCAGATCAACCGAAATTCTCTCATCCAGATGGTGTCTTGCTGATTTTATTTCACAAGCGACAGAACGTGAAGTGACAACTGAACAGTGATTCCGATGGATTACTCCCAGACAAGCTCTGCGTGATTTTAGACAAAACATACCAATATCCTGCCATCATTGTTTTGGATGAGTTTGTGAAATCTGCCTGAACACCCTGAACTATCAAAACCTGCACAGAGCTCGCTGCACGTTGGAAATTAAAACGGTGTTATATCACTAAAATGTTCCTCATGTTGTTATTTAAATACACGTATTTATATCTGATTTGTTTCCTGTTAAAATGCATGGTACCGGTATTAAAAAGAAAATCCAGAGTATTAAACTGTCTGCTTTCACAAACACCATTGGTAATTGAATGAATGCAGCCTTGGATTATCTGGCACTTTTTTATAATTGGTATCGTGAAATGTCCTTAGAAAAGTATCGAAGTCGTGTTATATGCATGTGTCGTAAAATAAATAAACGATCATATTCAAATATCTTGCCACAAGTCCTAACCTTGAAAAGAGAATTTGTATTTCCGTCTGATCTCGCTCTTTTATCGGGGCATTGGTGATTATAAGCACTCTTAACGTTTGCAGAATCGTCTACCAATATAGGGTGCTAGTCTGCATGTCACATGTTGGATCTTGTTCTAGCTTTGGTTGGTGCTTTACCCCGAGCTCATGGGTTTCCTGTACCCATATGATAAATCTTGTACATGTACAAGTGAAATATTCAACTATGAAACAATCACTATCAAATACATTGTTGTCTTACAGAACTTCCCGTTGTCGTAATTTTCCCAACACAACGGCGTTTGCGCCATATTTTCCCACCATGCATCAGCCGTTTCTCAAACGTTTGTAGCGCAATAAAGGGAAAAAATACATGGGTGCGCAGATACGTCACACAATGTATTAGAGACCGAAGAAAAGCGTAAAGTGCCGTAAAGACTAGCTATAGGGAAGTTGCATACTTCTTTGTAATGGACCTTCCACCTAATCTAGAACAAGTTAACTTGATGCCTGGCACAGACGATCCAACTTTACATAGCTGGGCGTAAAACACGGAAAATCTCAACCAAACAACGTTCCTTCGAAAGTTGACACATTAACATTTACATTGATGTATAAATCGACAAACAAATTAACATGCTTTCACCTGGTTACACGAAGGCTGAAACCCGTAAGTTTGTATGTTTTTTGTTCAGTCGGACATTTTTTGTTCAGTTGGCCAAATCCGGTTACTGGAAAAAGACCGTCAAGCGACAGTTCTAGCTTCATTTCTCAGCAATGGAAGCCGCTGCGTGGAGCCATCGTATTTCTACCACCGACCAAGTAAAATGTTCTTTTAATAAAACACTTTGAATTACCTTTATTGGCCATGGTCTACGGAAGTAATGCAGCTTCTTTTGTTTCTACTTCATACATGTACAGCTGTCACTTCTACTTGCCCCTATCACTGTAATCCGTGAGGGCGATTAAAGTTCATTCGCTCTGATTGTTCCCTGATTTAGAATATACTGTGTACGTAGATAAGTACGTTTGTGAAACGGTCCCCAGACACCTGCATGACCTCACTAAGCAGATAAATCTATGGGTCGAAACAGACATTCGTATACCAGTCATCAAGCAAATAAGGTCAATTCACAAAACGATGTGTCACACAAACCATCAGAAAAAGTATATGAAGAACAAAATAGGACGGAATGATGCAAAGGGAAGCAGTCAACAGCTTTCAGTAATGTGGGAAAGACGCAAGGTTTGTTCTAGGCGAATGAGTGGAATCGGTATTCAAATCGTGTACCATGCTAGAATATAAGTTGTCGATAAAATGTCTATTTCGGTTGCGCTTTGACTGGACATGTTCATATATCCAACATGGTGATCTAATTCACCACGCTGAATATACGGCTCCTAGCCCCGGGTAAAGGGGAATTAGACAATCATGTTAAACTTGGAGTCAAAGCGTTCGATGAAATAACCTTGACACACTAGTTTTTACAATGGTAACTTATGACGTTTATTGAAGTAGCCTCACAACACACTGGAGCTAACAAATATTACAAGACGAGATATGTACACGCGATATGCAGGGCTCCCCCGGTGTGTTACTGTCCCAGTAAGGATTTCATAGTGTCAAAATTGTCACCTCTGTGACGTCACTAACCGGACAAAGCCGGCAGACACCATACTGGGCAAACTGTTTGCCGTGAAATCAAAACAAAGCTGATAACAGAACAAACCTATTCTTTGACAATGGCTTGTGGTTCCCTACTGACACCTCTATCATTCAATTCATTAAGTCCTTGCCGAAACTACAAATCTGAAATTCGAAACCCAGGAGACAAAGAATATGGAGTCCGACACTTTGGGATAACTGTGTAATTACGAGGATTTATTGGAATTAACTCATGACTAAATATGTATTCACAATGCAAATTTTACACGATGCACTATACATTTTAGAAAGTAATAAGTTTAAATGTATTTCAATGACTTGCTTAGCAAAATTCGTATCTACATTAAATAAATCCACAACATCATTTTCAGGGAATAAGATAATTTAACCTCTTCGAGAACAGTAATATTACAACATTAAAATAGAAATTACGTACATTGTAAGAGATTGGCTATACGACACTGATGGTGTGTTCTGTATATTATACAATGGAGATATAAATTTCAGAATTAGCATAGAGTATTACTGCTCAGGATGTAACCGTGGCATAACAAATATTTACAAACGGCCTAACTTTGAACTCGATACTTTTCGCGATATAACAAATATTTACACATGGCTCAGACAGTTTTAGACGTGATAATCATAGCAAATGATGAGAACATCACAAGTACATTTTATCAGTGAATTTTTGTCAAGCAATAGCGAATTGTATTAAACATACATAAATTCAGCATTCACAAATATATTTTTTACAGGTTTTGGGCGATTGACTTTTTATGAATATCAAGTCCTACTTCAATTCAAATGGTGCACATTTATCTGGGTATTGTAAAATAGCGTCCACCATGTTACGAAATTCGATGAAGTTGGCCAAAGAGAAAATATGGTTGAAGAGAGGATGGGAAACCATAGACTCGATCTCAGCTTTTCCAGAAGATCCGTAGCTGCCGATAGCCAAGGCAAACACAAAAGCCTTCACCTGAAGTCGTCTAATGGCATTTGGCAAGGCGGCTCCGCAGTTAGAGTGTCCGTCTGTTAATACCAGTACTTCCTTCACGGACTCTGTAGCCGATCGGATTCCTGTGGGAAGTAAAAAATATACTGTTGTGGACTCTGAACTTATTAACGTTCATATACAAGGGCAGCGAGATGGGGCATAATTGAACCCGTCTGCGTTAGTGATTACAAAGTACGATTGTAATCCAACTGCTTGATTTTCTTTCATTTCCAAGACAAAACTATTACCCGAGCGCAAAAGAGTCCTCGTCATATATCTGACAAAGAAAATGAAATAGGGTTCAAGTGAAAATGTGAAGAAAATACAGAGTTATCAGTAAACGATCAGAAATGGCAGTGAAGACAATAAGGATACTTGAACAATGACTACACATATCTGTGATCGATTTATCCATCAATCAAATTACGTATCATATTGGGTATAAAGTGTAATGTATTTTTTTTTTCAAAACGGTTCGCGTTACTTGCAAGTGTACGGTTACATTGCATCAAATAATTAAACTGCGTTATGTTTCTTGAATAAAATGCAACATTTTCCAAAAGTAAATTAATGGCTGTACCTGTGTCGGGTTCAAACATATATTGGCGAGCATATTCGAAAGCATCACCGGTACAGGTGGAACCTCTTGCTTGAGGCATGGCCAGTATGGCGTTTTTCACACTGTCGATGGTCCAGTGGGCTTTGAAGTTGACGTTGAGCACAACCCGGCTGGAGAATGTGATAATGGCGATCCGATTATTTTGTGGATCCACACAGTCGCTCTATCAACTCAGCAAGTTTCTGTTTCGTTGTCGTCCAATCGCTGTCACTTATACTTCCGCTCATGTCAATCATGAAGAGGAGATCACGTGACAGTAATGTGGTTACACCATCGCCATCAGCAAGGTCTTTGAGACCCTCCACTAGTCCCGAAAATACATAGGCACGAGTGCTATCGGAGATGAACCTGTAGTAGTGAGTATGGCCAGTCATAAACTTATTGTGGAACTTCTGCTGGACTCCCTGTTTGAACCATGGATCTGAGGAAGACAAGTGTATGCTCTAAATAAATATGTAGGTATTAAATACAAATGTACGCGCCTGTACTATATTGGGCTACCAAGGTGTATCTGTGGCGTTTGAATGGGTGCCGGCCCACACTGGTGTTGACGGAAATGAGTTGGCCGACAAACTGGCCAAAAAGGCCCTTGATCTACCCAATATATCCCACACCATCCCGTTGTCTGTACAAGAAGCTATTACTTATGTCAAACAGAAATTTATATCAGTATGACAAAATGAATGGGATAACTCTGTTACAGGAAGATTCTTTTATTCTCACAACCCTCAAATCTCTGTAAGCTACAATCTCTCTCTCAACTGTCGCCGTGACGAAATACTCGTATTTAAACTCTTGTCTGGTCACATTAAAACAAACAGCTATTTGCATAAATTCAATCTCCATGACACGGGTTTCTGTGAGGAATGTTTTGTAGAAGATACTGTTAGGCATGTTCTTTTTTGTTGTAGACGTCATATTGACACCAGGAGCGTATTTTACGCAGAAATAACTCGTGTGGGTGTTAGGAACCTGTCAGAAGACACGGTTTTAAAACCGGTGAGAAAACAGAACAAAGTTTTTCAGGCTGTTGCCAATTTTCTCACTTGCTGCTACAGATCCTAACACTTAAAATTTGTACTTAACGGTGTACCCAAGCATGTCTTGAAATGTTATCTATCGTTGCTTGAAGATGCGTAATTTGTCAAGGGTCAAAGCCTAGCAATTTCTGTGGACTTAATGTTCCCCCTCTTTACTGTCCACGCATGTATTCTTATACCATCGGTGTTCTTTACGACAGCTGTGTAAAGGCTCAGTTCTCTTGAATACTGGACATTTATCTAAAGCAGCCTCAATTGGCAGTCTACTTGGGAAAACAATTAATTCAACGTTTCGTTATTGGCGTGCATCATTTGACTTGGATGTGGAAACGCCATTACAAATTAATCCCCCCCCCCTCCACAAATGTACGCGCTAAAGACAGGATGTAGGGCTGCGTAATAACACAACATGCGTGCATTAAAGGAGAAGAGAACTTAAAACATGACATTATGGGCTGAAAAGAGCACATTTTTTTCTATCTGATGGTGCCTGCTGCATAATTTTCCGATTTTCCCCGCCATACACGTAACGTCTGAAGACGGCAAAGCTGGCATAAAGCGCTGAGTCCATCTCGTCCTCCATCTTTAACACCCTGTAATTTGTACTGGGGGTGTGATGCCTCTCAGCCAATGAAAGTCGTTAAAACTGCCGGTTTGTTTGTCTAAACTCGTAACCTACGTTTAACATTCCGGTTTCCCGATCGCCAAGCTGAAAACGAACTTTACTGTTTGCTACAGCTCTACCGGAAATGTACGAACTGCACTTCGGCGGTTTCCAACGGAAATTTTCCTCCTAACACAGAAGACTTCCGGACTAGTTCTTAGGCAAAATGGAGTCGCCCACAGCGGATTTTGGCGCTGACTTTATTTATAATTTATCATCTTGAGGTACATATTAAAATTTTTTATGGCATGCACCGGCGAGAAAATACATACTCTTTTCAGTGGTATTTGTTTGTAATTTAGGTTTACTTTTCTTTTAAATACACACGTGCGCCTTACATACCGATGTAAACCTTGACCGCACTAGTGTGCAAAAACCTACACAAACATGTCAGGATAAATAGCACGACTAAACACATTATGTTTACATAGCGGTACATCTGGCCTTCACATGATAATCACCGGATAATCACCCAATAACCATTAACGAATCGGGCCAACCATTGCCATGTCCCTGTGTATATCTCTGAGCAGAATGTATTTTTACTGTTGTACTTTGCTGATTAGTATGTACACTGGTTTCAGAAATCAAAAGCAGTTTTTTCTTAAATATTCGATGTTGGATTATGGTAGCTGTCTGATCTTCTGCTGGACTCCCTGTCTGGACCATGGATCTGAGGAAGACAAGTGTGAATTCCAAATAAATATGTAGGTAATAAATACAAATGTATGCGCCACAGACAGGATGTAGAGCGGCGTAATAAAGCAACATACGTGCATTAAATATTTTTTTGACAGCATTATTTCTGCTGTTGATTTTGGTAATTTTGTACGAACTACCTTTTCACTTGCAGTACTTCCGTCTGCAAAAATATGGTTACTTATTTATTTATTTGATTTGGTGTTTTTCACCATACTCAAGAATATTTCACTAATGCGACGGCGGCCAGCATTATGGTGGTGGGAAACCAGGGGGAGCCCGGGGGAAACCCACGGCCATCCGCAGGTTGGCAAATATATGGTGGCCTGATATTTCATTATTGTTTAAATATACCTATAACACAAATTTAAAGACTTATACATGATTTATATCTACATCAGATAATTCGCTCCTTAGAAGTTATTTACGCCATACCAATGGAACCGTGTTGGTCACATTGTTTTCAAATACCATTAAACACATGACAGAACACTTTGATGGATGAAATAACAAACAAATGGTTGACAAAATATGGAATGCCAATACCTAAAAATACTAATCTATTGAGTTTATCAGAATGTCTGTTCTGTTAAGTGATGCCTGAATGTATTCGGTTATCATAACATATTACTGTGTTATATGCAATGTATTATCCTGTTCGTCTAACACGGTCATTTATTTGGATATTTGTGCTTTAAAAATAACGGTATAGTCTGGTGCAATAATAGAATACATTCTAGTTTCCCTTCACATACAATATACGTTCACTTTTGTAATGTAAAGATTAACATTTATCTTGGTAAACTTTTACCGGTCACGAGTACATCTTTACTGAAACATTTGCTCAAAAAGACGCAGCCTAATTTTGTAGTGCTCATCCATGCCTGCTGCAGAAAGGCCTATAGACCTGCTTGCTATTTCAACGTAGTGATTTAATATACATAATTTAAAGAAGACAAGTGTCTTAATTGTACAAATGTAAACGTTCAGCTATTTGAGTGGAGACTGGAATATACCCGTACCTGAAGATGTACACGTTTACTGACTGGTCACTAAAACGAGACAGCTGTCGCCCAGTTGCAACAATGACTGGTTTTTGCAGCTTGGACTGAAACAGTTCATCTTCACTTTCCACTTTCAGTATAAGTCTCTTAATCTGTTCGCTGAGAGATTCCACTCTGGTGAGATGCGGTCGTTGTTGTTCACCACCACCCTGTTGGCGTACATCGTCGGTGCGGTCCGAGTTTTGACGAACATCCACCTCCTGCTGAACATTAACACCTCCGGTAGCCATTGCACATTTGGATCCAGGGTCAGGTCAAGGTCATATCACCAGGTCATCTCAGGGGTTTTTCTCCACTCACCGCGTCGAATCATCTTATCTCCCATCCCACTTCTGACACCAAATGTAAAGGTGTGGGAATAAACACATGTAGACCATCTGATACGACTGTTATGGTTCATTAGGAATTGGTGAACGGAGATGTACAGAAGTGAGGGAGAAACCACAAGAAAGAAAAATACCTGCAATGTACAAAAATAAACACCACATGTACTCACAGTCAATTAATGTTCTATGATAAAAAGGCATTTCATATATAGACACAGTTCAGATTTACATCACTCCAAGAGAACCAGAAGTCACATCCTTTACTACTGTAGAGGAAGGGTTATTTCCTTTTCATGGAATACCATGCGTGTTTACTTAGTTTCCTTTTTTAGAGTTGTTTACTTGGTTTGGTGGCGAAGTAATGTGATTAGAAATGTTGTGTAACTGAGGTTAGTGGAACGGCTCGAACTCCCGAAGCTGAAGTGACCTGGATCAATGTGTTTCACAATTTATGAAACCTGTGATCATTAAGTTATACATCTGAGACAGGCGTTGTGCCAGCTATAGAGAATGGGGACAGCGTTCAAAGACGATTCTTCTGACCAGGTCTCTACATCAGTTACCATGCTTGCCTGGGCGAAATGATTGGGGATAGCCTCAAGTTGCCATTTATGGCAAACAGCAACATTCCATCACCCCTTCCGTCATGGCTAAGTAAAAGTAGGGACACATGTAGAGAGGAATGCCGTGAGTTCTTTTTTTGTTGTTGTTGCCTTATGTTTGAATACTTGCTTTCACAATAACCTAATAAATTTCAATATTGTTTTGTTAACCTGTGTCTGAGCCTCGTTTTTGGAGAGTTGGCCGTCTGGCATTTTGGCTGATTCGCGTCACTTGGGGTCCTAACTTACGAACCTGGGTAGGCCAAGGAAGACAGCATTAGTTGCCTCCTGTTACACTACTCTTATCCAATGTATGCAACATTATCTTATTTTATCTGACACAAGACAATTCTCACAATAACTATCATAGAATTGCAACCTCTGTTCTAAAATCGCCTGTTTATACATCTACACAAAACATGCTATGCCAGTGAAAACATCACTATTACTGACCACTCACTAAACATCCTAAAACATTTCAATACAACCTTATCTGTATATAAGTAGAACTGAATTTAACGTGCACATTAACTAAATTTTAAAAAAAGTGTAAGGAAATATTAATCTACATTTCGACAACTGACAGATTTGTCACAACTGACAATTACTAAAAAAAAAAACTACAACAGTTAAACAACTGCCTGGACCTATCCTGATTCAGTGGAGTCTATGACAATGTAACATAATACATCAGGCACCTCTACTACATCACTACAGTAACATTTCGTTTTAATAACAATATCATCTACACACATTATTATCTAACCAGAGGGGAAACTCTAAAACTCAACCTCCAAGAGAGCTACAGCATCCCATTCAGTAAAGCAGCTACTTATGCAGCGCCTGGCAGTTCAGAATAACAATCAACTTAGCTGGGGTATAATGAAACAACGACAGACAATTAGTCTATGGTCTAATAACTAGTAGTAATAAACTAAAATATCCTTATGAATTTCAGTCACTTTATAATACTGATGGCATAGTTCCCTACTTACATTTACATTATGATTTCACATAATATACTCTCTATATGGCCGTGGCATCCTCTGTAAGGATCCCAGCGGCATTACATAAACATGTAATGTACTATACATACGAGAATTCTACAGCAATTTCCACATTTGTACTTTAACGGCCAAAATATAACTGTTTGCTAGCTCAAATACACATTTTACTTTTAAACCTCTAAAAGACATCATGTAGCACAAAATAAAGCCTTCTCGAGTCAATACGGATTTCTTGAGATTTTACGGTAAGTCGCACTTGTTCACCATGACATAATCCACTTTGTTTTTTAGAATCAAATCTGTTGATTTACGCAATGTCATCTGAGAAGACAAAGTTCTTTCAACAGCGCACTGAAACTGCACCTTCCTTCCAACAATTGTGCATTCCTACATACATGACAAAAATTACGAAACATGATAGGTCTGATCGTCTGCGACCTGCACGATTGCGATTTAAGATGGCGGGTGACCTCGATCGGTCACATCTAGTGTGCGTCTTAATTACACATACAAAAACAAATCTTTCAATATATACTGACTTCAGACAATGAATGAGGATTATGCAAAATAACTGTTACAAAAAAAAATGATGGGTAATAAACTTTTGTGAGCTAATCAGCCCCGAACAGTCACGGAGATCTCCGAACACACACCAACATGCCAGTCACCGATAATGACCTAATTACTAGGTGCACCTCTTACACTAAGCCAGATAATTTCCATGATATTTAGATGAAGGTATTGTGCTGGCTATCTACGCGGGCTATAACAGGCTATAAATGATCAATTGTGCCAATATGTTGGCATCTAACGTCAATAATGTTCCAACACCACTAATGTGACAGACACAGCCCAGACCATAAAAGTAACTTTCCTCCAAGATGGCCAGCAGACATGATGCATGGGGACTGTTGACTTAATCATGTTTTCTCCATACACAAACGGGACTGTCCGTCCCTATCACAACTTGACTTTCATCAGAAAATATCGCATTTTTCACTCTCGATAATTCGTCCAGTTCCTCCTTTCCTTACACCATTTTACACCCTTTTGTGCCAGGGTAAGGCGCCACCGAGTTCGCACACATTGCATGGTCCTTTATAGACAGTGTTTAGCCTTCTTGGTTAAGGGCTATTTCATACTGATGATGTGCAAGTGCTCATAACTCTTTTGTGTTTGTGTTAGGTGTGTAATACTACTTTTTTTCTTACTTTTTTGGATACATTATTGTGACTATGATGCTTCCATTGGTAGAACCGTTGAACACTGTTGTTATGAGAGAAGGGAAGGTTTAACTACATCTGTATGTAAAAGGCCCGGTTGGGTACGAGAGTATCCATGACATGGCTGCCGCCTCGCCAAAGGCGGTCGGTTTGAGTTAAGCTGTCGCTTATTTGCCTGTCATCGCTCTATGCTTGTATCTGTTATCCTTCCAGGGTTGCACACGACTGTCACACATACGACTGAGCCCAGTCCAAATGTAAAACCACAGGAAAGAAATAAAGAGCATAGTCACAAGCAAGCCAGCGTTGTTCCAGCTGTGAAACTGAAAGGACCGGTAAACTCCACTCCGGTTACATTTTTTCTTCTTCACCTCACGAACCGCAATTCTCTTTCTTGCAACTCGTCTTTTGTACCCTGCTTTCTGCAAGTTTCTTGACACATTTTTCTGACAAAATTGACATTCCTTCCCCTCATTTAGCTTGTTGGTCACATCTGACAAACTTAATCTTCTGGTAAAACATACGTGAAAACCCTGATTTACCTGGAGCATGAAATGGTGCTTTCCTTTGTTTCTCGTCCATACACGGCTGTTTACCTTTCCGACCGATCTTGTCAAACAATGTTTACAAACAAACCGTAAGAGCCGACGACGATATGGCGTCATGAATATATTTATGAAAACTTAAAGTCTATTTCATATAAAAGGTTTGATATGTTTATATGTCTGTATATAGAGCTGAACATAAACACATCAACTTCGCGAAGCGCAATTCCGCAATATTATGGAAGTGACGAATACTTATGTGCACTGACCGAAACCCGAGACCTCGCTCTATGGGTGGAGTATACATTGTAGCGGTCCAATTATTGTATTTATCTTATGTGCTTTCGTTACTTATGATGTCTTCTCCTCAAGTATACAGGTACTTATGTCAGTGCGACATAAATGTACAAATTGAACTGAGGACAATAAATGTTCTTTTGCTGTGTGAAACAAGAACGAAAATAGAAGGTAAAAGTTTTTCAGATAAGACAATGACATAGAATTTCGTAATTTTTAGATTATGGCTATATTGTTGAAAATACTTATAATTATCCCAAATGTGTAGGAATGCAGATACATGAACAACAACAACATCTCTCGTTCATGAAACAGATGGACGTAAGTTTAAATCTTTCTACGAGAATACATAAACACTCTACTGGCAAATATTGACTTCATAAATTAAAAACTATGGCCTCATATAACTGTCTTACCAAAATTTCGGTGAAAATTCCTGAAAAAATGAATATATATAAACTTCCCTGCCTTAAATTTATTTCTCAAATCCCGGTACGATGTACTGGTACACAGGAAGCGCTGGCCACCATGGTCTACGCCTAACCCCATATCAAAAGATCACAGCCGAGATCCTTGGCTAGTGTAGATTCGTCGTTGATTCTCGCGGGGATTTATTCATTCAGAAACGTTCTAATGTGACAGGACGGGACTACGAGCTGAGGATTATGTACAGAAATGATACATATAAATATCAAACAGCAACTCAAGTCCATATCTTCTTTTGGACCGATTTTATTACCCACGGAACATGCGCACGCCTGCAGGAAAAAATGACCGCCCGTGCAATCCCTTCTAGATAGGTTACCGTAATTGACCCACGCAGTCGTTAAATACCGTACAATTGGTATAATGACGCAACACATGACAAATATAGGGCACATGTTTGACAAACAAAGGAAAAAAATACACCCGGGGAGTATAAGAGGATAATCCTTATATTCCAGTGTAGTTGTTGTGATATTGTCATAGTTTGCCACGTGCATTTGTTTAGATCATAGCACATGTGTATGTTTACATCACATGATCAGCTCCCCTATGTTAATATTCATGACGTTGCAGCATAGCGATTGGCTAATAATACGTAAGTAACATACTGCGGGACTGCTCAAGGTGATGAACCGAGTGGAATAGAATGACAGTCTGAAAGGAGACGCTGTTTCGAGTCCTTTATTTACTTATACTTTCTTACGTCAAAAGACGGTAACATAAAAGTATTACATGGTGTCAGAAGTTCAGAATAACCTTCGAGATGGCGGTAATGTTGCAGAAAACTGGTCACGATGGAAGAAACACCTCGTGTTTACCGGACCGGATGCAAACAAGTGGAAAGCGGAGCAAAAGCCGTACAGTTCTTGATAAATATCGGACAAAAAGGCAGAGACATTTGCAGAGCATGGCGTTCTAGTGGTGAACTTTCAGAGGAAGATTCTAAGAAGCCAGAGAAACTGTTCGAACTTTTCGAGTACTACTGCAACCCGTAGAAAAACACAACGTAAGTACAACGTAAGTTATTTCATCAACGGGGTCAAAGTCAGTCAGAATCGATAGACGAATGGGTCACTCAGTTAAAACTCATTGGCCGTGACTGTAGTTTTCATGATCTAGACGACATGATTAAAGACAGGATTCTCATGTGCTCAAATTCAGGAAAAACTCCTCTTAGAAGATGATCTGACTCTAGAAAAAGCAACAAAAATTGCCAGGGTTTATGAAATATCACGTGAACAATTGAAAGTGTTGAACAAAACTCCCGACGAAGTCCACGAGCTAAATTTGAGAATAAATTTGGAAAGAATAAATTGAAAATTGGTCAACAGAAATTTTAGGGACAAAACCAACAGAAATTTAACAAGTTTCAGAAACGGAACACACATGACAAGCAGGACAATTCTCAGTGTGGTCGGTGTGGATATGAACATAAGAAGTCAGAAACTTGCCCAGCAGTGGGAAAAAATTGTATGAAATGTGGCATCAAAAATCATTTCAGGAGAATGTGTAGGTCTAAATGAGCTCATGCTGTTTGTGAAGGTAATCATAACACAGAGACTGACACTGAAGACAATGTGGTATTTTAGGTACAGTTCACAAAACTGAAAACAACGAAAATGAAGCTTATGCAAACATTGAAACAGGAAACACAGGCAAAACTCTCAGGTGTAAACTGGATACTGGAGCACAGGTAAACTGCATTCCCACAGAAACATACAAAAGACTACTGTCAAGCGAAGTACCTTTACAAACACCCTTTCTCCCCAAGCTGTCAGGATATGGTGGTAATCAACTCAAAGTCACAGGTAAATGCACGGTACCATGCAACTGCAAAAACATTATTCAGAACTTAGAGTTTGTAGTCGTGGATAACCCAGCGAAACCCCTCCTAGATTTCAACGCATGTAAGCTGCTACACCTGGTGAAAGTGGTTATGACAATTGATCAACCAATCACAAAGCAGTTTTTGACTAAAGAATCAGTGGTCAAGGAGAACAAGGATATCTTCACAGAGCTTGGTTGTCTTCCAGGAAAAGCCAAAATTAGACTTAAAGACAACGCACTGCCAGTTGTACACGCACCACGACGTGTCCCCGTAGCATTAAGGGATCGTGTCAAAAATGAACTAAAACGTATGGAGACAATGGGCGTTATCAGAGCCATTGACGAGCCCACAGAATGGGTAAGCTCAATGGTGGCCGTCGCGAAAAAAGACAACACACTGCGGATATGTATCGACCCGAAGGATTTGATCGAAAACATAATGCGAGAGCGCTGTCAACTCCCTACATTGGAGGACATAACACATAAACTGGCAGGTGCGAAGTACTTCAGTCGGCTGGACGCAAAATCCGGGTACTGGCAGATCCAGCTAGATGATGAAAGTAGTGAACTCACAACATTTAAATCTCCTTTTGGCAGGTGGGCATTTACACTCTTAACTTTTGAACTGCACGACGAGCGACTCAGAGAACTACTTCAGAGATGCCGTGACAAAAACCTGCACCTGAATTCTGCAAAAATGAAAATTGGGGTCACAGAGACAAAGTTCTACGCACACACTCTCACGTCGGAAGGTCTGAAACCTGACCCAGACAAGATTATAGCGATTGAACAGATGCCGACCCCTACCTCGAAAAAGGAACAGGAAACGCTGATGGGTATGATCAATTACCTCACCAAGTTTGTCCCAGGGCTTACCACAGCCACAGCTCTAATAAAAGAACTCTTAAAAGAAGATGTGGAGTGGCTATGGGACGCAAATTGTGACAAAGCATTTGAAGAGGTGAAATCCATCATCACGCGAACACCAGGGCCGGTGTTAGCATACTATGACGTCACCAAGGACGTCACCCTCCAAGTAGACGCGTCAAAATCAGGCCTTGGCGCGGTCATTCTTCAAGAAGGCAATCCAGTTGCCTATGCTTCACGAGCACTTATGCCGACACAGCAAAACTATACACAGATAGAAAAAGAAATGTTGCCAATTTAGTTTGGGTGAGAGAAGTTTCATTCTTATATCTGTGGAAAACAAGTGACAGTACACAGTGATCACAAGCCGCTTGAGATAATCATGCGCAAACCACTGGCTTCAGCACCACCCAGACTACAGCGCATGATGCTGGGCTTACAGCTCTACGTGTGCGGACATACTGTCGAGAAATTACAAATCTGGACATGACGCACATGAAGATCCAACACTGGAAGAGCACGTTCATGCAGTATTTGAACTGATCCCAGTAACTGATCAAAAACTGGAAAAAATCAAATCGGAAACATAGAAGGATCAAACTCCCATCAAACTTAAACCTGTCATTCACAGAGGCTGGCCACAGACTAAACAACAAGTGGACACTCATCTGAGAGAATTCTGGCATGTTCGAGAATGTCAAAAGTGACAAAATTGTGATTCCAGCATCATTGCATGTCGACATGCTGCAACGGATACATGCAGGACATTTCGGCATGGAACTTTGCAAACCACGTGCTAGAGAATTTCTCTACTGGCCGCTCATGTGTTCACAAATTGAGGACTATGTGAACAGCTGTAGCACATGTCTTGAACACAGATCCTCCCTACCGAAGGAACCGATGATGTCACCGCCGATACCCGATACAAACGGGCCATGGAAATTGTTAGCCACAGACCTGTTTGAGTGGTACAACCGTAATTATCTCATTGTGGCTGATTATTATAGTACACTATTTTGAGATCACTATTTTTTATTATGAAGAAAGCCCAGACCGATGGTACTGACCCGTACATGGGACTGTTAGTCTACAGAAATACACCCACTGATGGAACCGCTACACCAGCTAAACTCCTAATGAGTCGTCGTCTTCGAGACAACCTCCCAGTCCAACAAAAACGGCTCCGTCCATCTGTACAAAACGTAAAAGATGTACAAAGGCGACTTTCACAGAAACGGATGAACAGTGAGAAATACTACAACCGTAACACCCAATCTCAAAAACCATTAAAGGAAGGAGAGGATGTGTACGTGCAACAACTCAATGGAAAATGGAAACCAGCGATAGTGAGAAAAGTAGCCGACATACCACGATCATATATTGTCTCCACATCTGATGGTGGACATTATCAACGGAACCGTCGTCACATCATTTCGTCCAAACCAGCCCCGCTAGCCAACAGTCCGAACAACAAATCAACAGGCTCGACACCTTCCACCGCTGGAAAACCCATTTCCTCCCGAGACTCCGAAACCACCAGACACACCTCCAATTTCACAGTTCTCACGTTTTGGTCGAGGTATTAAGCCCAATATTTTATCTGATTTGACAACTGGATAAAGTGGAAGTGTGTATGTGTTATTGTGAGCACAGTTTGTTTTGCTCTCAGTTGCAGATCTCAGTCAGAATTCCAGCTCCAACCGTGAATTTGTGAATCAGTGATTAATGTATGCATTCTATTCAGTTCATTGGATTCCATCATTCCTCGGCGTCTCAATGAGTGATGCATTTACAGATAGTTTCGGTTTTTCCATCACTCAGATTCATGGATTTGGATGATTCAAAGTGCTATGATAATTTTATTTGCTATGTTCACTTGTTCCGAATTGTGTGATCTTGATATTCTTCTGAAAGTTTAATGGATGGATAAATTTGTGTTTAACTTTAAAACCTGGTGAACCACGGATATCATTTGACCAACTCCAACTCAAGTTTTAAGTATCAAACTGACTCTACAAATACTTACAGTTTGCAGTGTATTCTATTTTGTTTTAAATTGAAATTTGTTGCATTTGAAATGTATACTTGGGCAGTCCTTTAGAAGCGAACATAAGACGGTAACATAAAAGTATTACACTTGTTACATTATGAGACACAAGTATCTCGACCTACCATTTTCGTGGCCTTTTCATGTTATAGTTAGTGCGTCCGCCCCTATCAAAGCGGGAAGACCTACCTGCGATCAATCCCGGGCCAGGTCATACCAAAATCATTTAAAAATTAGTACTTGTTGCTACCTTGCTCAGGCTGAGCCATAGGTGGGAGAATCGTCTGAACGCTGGTCAGAAGTGCATTGTCTAGAACTGGAACTCATATAGCAGAAGGATAGCCAACAAGACAAAACCACGTTATTTCACGGTCTCGACGAGAAATTTCGTGAATGTAACAGTACATGGCTAGGCTGTGGGTGAGGAAATGGGTGCCGGGGTCTCTATCAGCACACAGACCCCCATTACAACTTCCGTTTTTCGGTAGGGTAGTTCTGTGTATTTTAGGGTATAAAGTCTTATTTTGCTCCCAAGCGGCCATGTTTGGTGTACAAAAATGCTGGAAACTGTCTAAACTTTGAAGAGGTATGAGCTTTGTTGATGAAAGTTTGAAATTCTGGGCGAGAGGACACAAGGTGTGAGGTAGTGATGAGGCTGCGAGTGACGTCCCCTTGGCGTTGCTAGGCACGCCTCCCAGCTGCCGGCATGGAAAGGTCCAGATTTTGACAGTCAACCTATGTCAAGATTTTTATGGCTCGTTTCTCGCAGGCTGGGCCAGGTATGCACCAAAGCTTATTGGTCACGGAATGTTTGGGACTGAGCTACAGTGCTAGACGTTAACATTGTCGCTTATGGAAAATGAATGGGGGTCTGAGACCATCAAGTTACTGACCTGTTTTTTTCTCTTCATGGGACATACTGATAAGGTCTCGTCTTACTAAATCGACGTTACATGACATAGGTATGTGGCGACAAGAATTTTTGAGCGATCCCTTACCACTGGTGGGTAAATTCTACCGGTTAGTTCAGAAGCCATCCATTGTTCCTCCACTGGGTGTCCGCATCCAGAAACATGTGCAAGCAGCTGGACTTTGGCTGGATACTATCACCCCCATACGCATCCAGGAAGATCCACCGTGGTTATGTCCTGAGCCTCAGGTTGATACCTCGCTCTCCTCCTTGAAGAAATCTTCCACCAACCCTTTAGTATACCAGCAGGAGTTTAGTAATATGTGTTCAAAGTATCCATTTTATCACCGCATATTCACTGACGGTTCCAAGAATGATGATGGCGTGGCTTCTGCCGCTGTCCTTGGGCCCAGAACCATTTCAACACGGTTTCCAAATTCCTGTTCTGTATTTACTGCGGAAGCCAAGGCAATTTTGTGCGCACTTCGGTCCATTCCAGAACTAGGAGATAGCAAATTTCTCATCTGCTCTGACTCCCTTTCCTGCCTCCAGGCAATTCGGCCTAGTTAGCCTGTACATCCAGACATTATGTCTATCAGGGAGATGTTTAAACGACTTAATGAAGATTTTATCATTGTCTTTTGTTGGGTGCCCGAGCATGTGGGTATCCCTGGGAATACTGCTGCAGATGAAGCCGCGAAGGCGGCTTTGCATTCCGTTACTACCCAAACTGACGTTCCATATTCGGACTTGCGTTCACTTATTTGCTCCTATATCAAGCGCTTGTTTCAGGCTCAATGGGATGACCAGACAACCAATAAACTGCATGATATTCGTCAGTTTGTTGGTCCAGCGCCTTCCCTTTCACGGCATCGTCTCCGCTCTTGCATTTTGAGGAGGTGTCGTATCGGTCACACACGTGCTACGCATGGGTATTTGTTGAAAGGAGAATATGCTCCTCATTGCTTTGCTTGTGATCAACGGTTCACAGTCAAGCACATATTGCTTCACTGTGGCGACTTTACTCCTGTACGAGATTCCTTTTATCACGTGAGCTCTCTTTCAGAACTTTTCAATTCTGTAGAAAGTGATACTATTTTTGACTTTCTCTCTACCATTGGTATGGCAGGAAAGCTGTGATTTTAAACTACCGTCTGTGTTTGTTATGTGACTTCTGGTGTCCTTTTTTGACTGAATAGTAAATGAATTATCCGTAGTAGATCGACTACTTGACGTTTTATTGTCGCGATAAAACTGAAATATTGTTGAAAGCGACGTTAAAACTTTCACTCACTCACTCACTCTACCGGTTAGTTTTTACCTCCGACGGTAAAATCTTTTCAAAGTGGCTGCTTTTCAAAGTGGCGACAATTTAGCTACATTCTCTACCAGCCCCACCGATTTTCACATTCCTCTTTCATTTTTTTCATCCATTTGACCGATTTTTGTTGTGTTCAACAGTTAATATTATCTCTGGCTTCTTACTATTGGTGTGTGGGTAAATTTATGAAATGTAGGTATTTTTTCCACATCGAATTTGACATTGTTAATGAGGGTAGCACTTTCGAGCTTACCATGGGTTTCAATTATCGTCATTTCCCTCTTCTAAAGGTTTCTTTGTCAACAACAATATTTAATTATTCTTTTGCTTTTTAAAAAGTAAACACTTTTGTGGGAGGCGTGGTATACTTGTTGTTGGTATAAGGTGGCAAGTTACATAGAAAAATACGTGTATAAATGACACATTTTCAGTGTAAAGTCGATATGAAGTTAGCTATAGCGGACTGTTCTGACAGTTATGTAATAGCTTACTATGTCAGAACAGCCAGCCAGAGATAGTCCCTATTTAATTAGTACCATAAAGTCCTGTTGTACCATATTTTTTTTATCCTCGAAAACCTGATTTTAACACAAATAACCAACTCAAGCAGAAATATCTTTACGACCAAATATTAGATTGTTGAGTCTATAAATGTTAATTCTTGTTTATGAAAATGCTGGTAATATTTGTTGTTAATGCGCAAATATGTCTATTCGTTTTCACATGTATTTTGTTTATATTAAAATATGTGCTTTAAAGCCAAAAAAAAAATGATAAAGTTTAAGTGTTACAAATATATTGGAATTTTATACTTAGACCTAAGGTATTGAGAATTTACTTAACTTTGTCTCCCCTCTCTCGTGAACTACAGAGAATAAATTATTCTAGATACCAGTGCTTGATACAGTGTGTTAGGAATATGAAAATATTTCATACAATTTTCCTATATAGGCCTGCCAACTAATTGTTCACCTGTTAAAATGCATAATTAATTGATGAAATCTACTTGTTGGCATACGCCCACACTGAGTGCTTCACATAGCACACATTCAAATTATTACATTTCACCATGTTTTCTGTGTACTCACCAATATGTTCTTTTTTTCAGATTTTCAGTATGTCTCAAAAATCTTGAGACAAGACGCGGCTGGTAAGAAAACACTGGCGTAAACCTACAGTGAATGAAGTGTATTCGTATGGTGCAGATCAACCGAAATTCTCTCATCCAGATGGTGTCTTGCTGATTTTATTTCACAAGCGACAGAACGTGAAGTGACAACTGAACAGTGATTCCGATGGATTACTCCCAGACAAGCTCTGCGTGATTTTAGACAAAACATACCAATATCCTGCCATCATTGTTTTGGATGAGTTTGTGAAATCTGCCTGAACACCCGGAACTATCAAAACCTGCACAGAGCTCGCTGCACGTTGGAAATTAAAACGGTGTTATATCACTAAAATGTTCCTCATGTTGTTATTTAAATACACGTATTTATATCTGATTTGTTTCCTGTTAAAATGCATGGTACCGGTATTAAAAAGAAAATCCAGAGTATTAAACTGTCTGCTTTCACAAACACCATTGGTAATTGAATGAATGCAGCCTTGGATTATCTGGCACTTTTTTATAATTGGTATCGTGAAATGTCCTTAGAAAAGTATCGAAGTCGTGTTATATGCATGTGTCGTAAAATAAATAAACGATCATATTCAAATATCTTGCCACAAGTCCTAACCTTGAAAAGAGAATTTGTATTTCCGTCTGATCTCGCTCTTTTATCGGGGCATTGGTGATTATAAGCACTCTTAACGTTTGCAGAATCGTCTACCAATATAGGGTGCTAGTCTGCATGTCACATGTTGGATCTTGTTCTAGCTTTGGTTGGTGCTTTACCCCGAGCTCATGGGTTTCCTGTACCCATATGATAAATCTTGTACATGTACAAGTGAAATATTCAACTATGAAACAATCACTATCAAATACATTGTTGTCTTACAGAACTTCCCGTTGTCGTAATTTTCCCAACACGACGGCGTTTGCGCCATATTTTCCCACCATGCATCAGCCGTTTCTCAAACGTTTGTAGCGCAATAAAGGGAAAAAATACATGGGTGCGCAGATACGTCACACAATGTATTAGAGACCGAAGAAAAGCGTAAAGTGCCGTAAAGACTAGCTATAGGGAAGTTGCATACTTCTTTGTAATGGACCTTCCACCTAATCTAGAACAAGTTAACTTGATGCCTGGCACACACGGAAAATCTCAACCAAACAACGTTCCTTCGAAAGTTGACACATTAACATTTACATTGATGTATAAATCGACAAACAAATTAACATTCTTTCACCTGGTTACACGAAGGCTGAAACCCGTAAGTTTGTATGTTTTTTGTTCAGTCGGACATTTTTTGTTCAGTTGGCCAAATCCGGTTACTGGAAAAAGACCGTCAAGCGACAGTTCTAGCTTCATTTCTCAGCAATGGAAGCCGCTGCGTGGAGCCATCGTATTTCTACCACCGACCAAGTAAAAATGTTCTTTTAATAAAACACTTTGAATTACCTTTATTGGCCATGGTCTACGGAAGTAATGCAGCTTCTTTTGTTTCTACTCCATACATGTACAGCTGTCACTTCTGCTTGCCCCTATCACTGTAATCCGTGAGGGCGATTAAAGTTCATTCGCTCTGATTGTTCCCTGATTTAGAATATAGTGTGTACGTAGATAAGTACGTTTGTGAAACGGTCCCCAGACACCTGCATGACCTCACTAAGCAGATAAATCTGTGGGTCGAAACAGACATTCGTATACCTGTCATCAAGCAAATAAGGTCAATTCACAAAACGATGTGTCACACAAACCATCAGAAAAAGTATATGAAGAACAAAATAGGACGGAATGATGCAAAGGGAAGCAGTCAACAGCTTTCAGTAATTTGGGAAAGACGCAAGGTTTGTTCTATGCGAATGAGTGGAATCGGTATTCAAATCGTGTACCATGCTAGAATATAAGTTGTCGATAAAATGTCTATTTCGGTTGCGCTTTGACTGGACATGTTCATATATCCAACATGGTGATCTAATTCACCACGCTGAATATACGGCTCCTAGCCCCGGGTAAAGGGGAATTAGACAATCATGTTAAACTTGGAGTCAAAGCGTTCGATGAAATAACCTTGACACACTAGTTTTTACAATGGTAACTTATGACGTTTATTGAAGTAGCCTCACAACACACTGGAGCTAACAAATACTACAAGACGAGATATGTACACGCGATATGCAGGACTCCCCCGGTGTGTTACTGTCCCAGTAAGGATGTCATAGTGTCAAAATTGTCACCTCTGTGACGTCACTAACCGGACAAAGCCGGCAGACACCATACTGGGCAAACTGTTTGTCGTGAAATCAAAACAAAGCTGATAACAGAACAAACCTATTCTTTGACAATGGCTTGTGGTTCCCTACTGACACCTCTATCATTCAATTCATTAAGTCCTTGCCGAAACTACAAATCTGAAATTCGAAAACCCAGGAGACAAAGAATATGGAGTCCGACACTTTGGGATAACTGTGTAATTACGAGGATTTATTGGAATTAACTCATGACTAAATATGTATTCACAATGCAAATTTTACACGATGCACTATACATTTTAGAAAGTAATAAGTTTAAATGTATCTCAATGACTTCCGTAGCAAAATTCGTATCTACATTAGATAAATCCACGTCGTTTTCAGGGAATCAGATAATTTAACCTTTTCGAGAACAGTAATATTACAACATTAAAATAGAAATTACGTACATTGTAAGAGATTGGCTATACGACACTGATGGTGTGTTCTGTATATTATACAATGGAGATATGAATTTCAGAATTAGCACAGAGTATTACTGCTCAGGATGTGATCGTGGCATAACAAATATTTACAAACGGCCTAACTTTGAACTCGATATAACAAATGTTTACAAATGGTTCAGACAGTTTTAGACGTGATAATCATAGCAAATGATGAGAACATCACAAGTGCATTTTATAAGTGAATTTTTGTCAAGCAATAGCGAATTGTATTAAACATACATAAATTCAGCATTCACAATTACATTTTTTTACCGGTTTTGGGCGATTGACTTTTTATGAATATCAAGTCCTACTTCAATTCAAATGGTGCACATTTATCTGGGTATTGTAAAATTTCGTTTACCATGTTACGAAATTCGATAAAGTTGGCCAGAGAGAAAATATGGTCGATGAGAGGACGGGAAACCATAGACTCGATCTCAGCTTTTCCAGAAATTCCGTAGTCGCCGATAGCCAAGGCAAAGACAAAAGCCTTCACCTGAAGTCGTCTAACGGCATTTGGCAAGGCGGCTCCACAGTTAGAGTGTCCGTCTGTTAAAACTAGTACTTCCTTCACGGACTCTGTAGCCGATCGGATTCCTGTGGGAAGTAAAAAAAATACTGTTGTGGACTCTGAACTTATTAACGTTCATATATAAGGGCAGAGAGATGGGGCATAAATGAAGCCGTCTGCGTTAGTGATTACAAAGTACTATTGTAATCCAACTGCTTGATTTTCTTTCATTTCCAAGACAAAACTATTACCCGAGCGCAAAAGAGTCTTTGTCATATATCTGACAAAGAAAATAAAATAAGGTTCAAGTGAAAATGTGACGAAAATACAGAGTTATCATTAAACGATCAGAAATGGCAGTGAAGACAATAAGGATACTTGAACAATGACTATAATATCCACAATAGATTTACATATCCGTGATCGATTTATCCATCAATCAAATTACGTATCATATTGGGTATAAAATGTAATGTATTTTTTTTTCAAAACGGTTCGCGTTACTTCCAAGTGTACGGTTTCATTCATCAAATAGTTGAAGTGCATACCTGTTTTAAAGGTATTCACAATATCTTTGAGGGTTACATTGCATCAAATAATTAAACTGCGTTATGTTTCTTGAATAAAATGCAACATTTTCCAAAAGTAAATTAATGGCTGTACCTGTGTCGGGTTCAAACATATATTGGCGAGCATATTCGAAAGCATCACCGGTACAGGTGGAACCTCTTGCTTGAGGCATGGCCAGTATGGCGTTTTTCACACTGTCGATGGTCCAGTGGGCTTTGAAGTTGAAGTTGAGCACAACCCGGCTGGAGAATGTGATAATGGCGATCCGATTATTTTGTGGACCCCTCCCAATGGACCCACACAGTCGCTCTATCAACTCGGCAAGTTTCTGTTTTGTTGTCGTCCAATCGCTGCTACTTATGCTTCCGCTCATGTCAATCATGAAGAGGAGATCACGTGGCAGTAATGTGACTCCACCATCGCCACCACCAAGCACATGTGCTCCCCGGTTGGGGACCTCTACTAGTCCAACAGCACGAGAGCTATCGGGGATGAAACTGTAGTAGTGAGTATGGCCAGTCATAAACTTATTGTGGAACTTCTGCTGGACTCCCTGTCTGGACCATGGATCTGATGAAAACAAGTGTAAGCTCCAAATAAATATGTAGGTAATAAATACAAATGTATGCGCCAAAGACAGGATGTAGAGCGGCGTAATAACGCAACATGTCGTGCATTAAATATTTTTTGACAGCATTATTTGTGTTGTTGTACTTTGCTGATAAGTATGTACACTGGTTTCAGAAATCAACAGCAGTTTTTTCTTAAATATTCGAAGTTCAAATATGGTAGCTGTCATTAAGATGTAAATCATCTATTACCTTAAGACTTTATAATTTCGTTCATCCAAAATATTAGGACTTTTAGCAAATATCGGCTTAGAGAAGCCGCTTCCAAATACTATACCCATGCGTCACTGCCTACATATTCGCCTGGGCTTTTCAGGAGATGGCGCGTCAGTATAATATTAATTAGCTTTGATTGGTGTTTTACGCCCTACTTAAAAATATTCCTCTTATACGAAAGCGACTGCATCGGTGAGAAGCTCCTGGGTCATTTCGACGCTCTGGTACGCTGTGCTGCTAGGTCCTTCTATAAAAAGGATTAACAAAATTTGTAATGCTCTAACCTGCTCTAGAGGCCGTTTCTGTCAGTGTCGGACATGGGCTTCCACCATTTCGAGGAGACCGGACAATCTCTCGTGTGCGGGTTCGTGTGCCTCCGGGCGCAGGCGCTGACCAGGCAGACCATTCTGACCAGACGGAAACCCCACAGTTCGTTCTTCTTGTACTCCATCTGTTTCCTTCTACCGACATGGCCAAGTACGCCAACAACACCAGGCGTACGATTACTTTCATTTTCACAATTTTTTTCTGTAAAGAAAAGCAGTAATTCGTAAATAGAACTTAAAAAAGGATTAATTACCACGGGTGAGTTATTTACCAACATATTTGATCGGCATTTAATGCTATTCTCAATAATATTTCGACCTCGAAACAAACTGTGTTAATAATTTAGTATCTTTCTGGCGCAGTGCACCTTTTGAGAACTGACAAATAAAATACCATGAATCTGTGGGTACTATTTGGGAAAGATCATTTATCAATCCTCCCTCATGTTCGCATTCAGCCAAAAACTCAACGTCCCCCTTTCCAACTCCTTGCACCACCCCACACCCAGACACGCATTAAGAGACCGCAGTTTGTATACATGTTATTGGAAATTCAACGCTTACACTATGAAGCTATGACGCCAAGCAATAATAAAAAAAAACAATAAAGAAAACGTCACACTCCAAGAAGGATACCTACATTTATGCAGATACGTCTGAGGAAGTACGCAAGCAGTTCTCTGTCTACCTTCTATCGCTGCTGGATACGAGGTCACAGCTTTGCCTCTTTCCATCCTCGGTGGCTCTTTATATACGAGTTAGCATCGTACTAACATCCGGCTGGCATGTGCAATGAGGTCACCCGTACTAGGTCATTACGCAATCGAACAGTAACCAGACTCCCAAAGATCGCATCAGTACTCAAGCGATGATTGGCTGCAGCTCAGAGGTCAGGCTGTGGTTGGGCGCCCGGTTTGGCCTCTCACAGAACCCGCGTGTTTATCATCCGGCTTTCCAATGACCATATGTCTTTACTCAGCACCACCTCCACCCCGCGTCCTCTCTCCGTCACAGATTTTATCAGCCCTTTGTCCCTTTTGTAAGCAACATTTTACGAACACCATTATTATTGACAAAATCTTGGTTTTTTATAATTATGGTACAACTACAACTTTACAGTAAGATTGTGTGATGAGAATTACTTAACTGGCATTGTATACGCGGAATGCGTAAGGAATGGCAATGGATATATATTTATAGAAATGTACCTTAAAGCTGCATCCAGGTTAATTTTGGTAATTTTGTACGAATTATCTTTTCACTTGCAATACTTCCGGCTGCAAAAATACGGTATCTTAGTTATTTATTTATTTGATTTGTGTTTTTTGCCACACTCAAGAATATTTTACTTATGCGACGGCGGCCATTATTATGGTGGGAGGAAACCAACGACCATCCGCAGGTTAGCAAAAATATGGTGGCCTGATATATGATTTTATTATTGTTCAAATATACCTATAACACAAATTTAGAGAGTTTTATATGTTTGCTATATAAACGTATTGATTTAACATACATAATTTAAAGAAGACAAGTGTCTTAAATAGACAAATGTAAACGTTCAGTTATTTGGGTGAAAACTGGAATATACCAGTACCTGAAGATGTACACGTTTACTGACTGTTACTTACCTAATGTGAACGATTACTATTTCAAGGAAAAATAGCTTCGTTCATGTTGTGATAATCACATATATAAAAGCTAAATAGATAAACATTTGCTCTGTATCTGTAAAACTTATACAGTATTCGCTGAATGTTTACTACAAATTTTAACAGTGTGTCTTGGGCACAATCTCATGAAAGATGGGGATATAACTCACCGAGTTATTAATATATGTTTATATTCCCACACAAATGTCACGCGTCTTTTTTTTTTTTTTTCGTAATAGATTATGATTTTGCCAGTGGGCCTATGAAAAGCAGTTAAATTTGTTTAACGCCACACTCAGGATTTTTTTAAATATACGACCGATGGCGGTCAGGCTTGTGGACGAAAATGAACCGGGTGTCATTCGCCGAGGCATGCATAAGGGAGGTTACTGATAGACTTCTGATTCAAACATGTGGCGTACTGATATGGACACTATGTTGACAAGATACAAGTGCTCTTCGATGAACGTTAGACTGCACAAACAGCCACACAACTGTATGGTGCCGTTATAGTTGTACGTCGTTTCAATAATAATAATGAAGTTGAGGCATCACCACGTAAATGTCCTCTCCGGCCGTATGTGGGAAGGTCGTCAGCAACCTGAGGATGGTCGTGGGTTTCCCCCGGGCTCTGCCTTGCTTCCTCCCACCATAATGCTGGTCGCCGTCGTATAAGTGAAATATTCTTCAGAACGGCGTAAAACACCAATCAAATCAAATAAATAAATCACCACGTAAATGTAAAAGGTTTCACAAACTTTGGATCCCCATGCCGAGATCACGATCACGACTTGAAATCATTGACCCCAGGGGTGTAACATCTACTGATATATGATATATATGAGAGCGGGACCTCATAGTGTACATGTACTGATATATATATTAAATTTTCTCACAATTTATTCTGATCATTCCTATCATTTTTAAGCACACGTTTGGACACAAACTTACAAATATTTTATAAATTATATCTCTAGTTGAGTTGCGTCGTTATTTATTTATATTCACAAAGAGAGCCTATGCTCGAGCTACCATCGGATTGAATTGGGCTCCATACTTCCGGGCCGAGCTTTAGACCTATTTGTTCGCTGAAACTGTATCGCATAGTGTATATTGTAATGTGCCCACCAATCGATCGTTTTCTGTTTATATGTGTATAAAGGTGTAGAATACAGATAACAGAATTACATAGAACATATTTGATAGTTGTTTAGTTCCTAACTAAACATTCACGATTAGGATCTGAGATTGAGAAAGAGATGATTCCGAAAGCTGAACCTCGTTCTCATTTAATGCAGTGAGTTACTTTTTCGATAGATATTGTACATCGCTTGTATATGGCACTCAGTGATTAAAAAGTTCAGAAATTTTAGAATCAAAACTTAGATGGTCCCAACGTCACTATTATTTCAAAATAAAGGTTGTGATAGACTAACAGTGTATTATGTTATAATAATAATGCATTATATAATAGCGAATATAATAACTGAATTTTTGTTGAAAACGAATGAATGATTTATTTATTTATTTATTTGATTGGTGTTTTACGCCGTACTCGAGAATATGTCACATATACGACGGCGGCCAGCATAATGGTGGGTGGAAACCGGGCACAGCCCGGGGGAAGCCCACGACCATCCGCAGGTTGCTGAAAGACCTTCCCACATACGGCCGTAGAGGAAGCCAGCATGAGCTGAACTTGAACTCACAGCGACCGCATTGGTGAGAGACTCCTGGGTCATTACGCTGCGCTAGCGCGCTAACCAACTAAGCCACAGAGGCCCCATGAATGAATGAATGAATGAATGAAGGAGTGAGTGAAAGATTATGGCTTAGCGACAAAGCCACAAATATTTCAGTCATATATCATTGCCAGAAAAATAACAGATAATATTTTTCAGTGTGTCATCGTCCAGAAAAAGATCAAAGTATTACACACGTACTTTGGACCCATGCAGCATTTCTGAGTTTCCCACTATACGCTATACCGCGCAAACAACAACTGCACAACTTACAAGAGCTGTATTTGAAACCACAACCTTTCTTTGGGTGTTTAATCACTATTTCTACGGGACCATGTACACGAGGACAGTTGAGCGCAGACAGATTTAATTATTATTTATTTTTTTATCACATCAGTTTTCAACTGTTCTAAAAGTTCACCAACTTTTTTTACTATATAAACACCGTCATAAATATTACCGATGGGGAATGGGGTTACTTTTCTTGTTGTTGAGAAGGATAGTGTTGCGTGGAAAAGATGTAAATGGCAGAGAACGCATTCATTGGCTAACCGATATACACAGGCTGCGATTGGCTGTCTGTTTGCCGGCCGGCTTTCTCATATGCTGTGCAGTATTTGTTTGTCGACCTGAATTAAACAAATATAGGTCAGTCTACGTCCGGGAGAAGTCTTTTTCGAGGGCTATAAATACGCGAAACATTTTGTGAGGAGCCAAAAGCCTCCTTCAGCAGCTTTCTGACAACAGTCACTGATTCGCCTAATTCCACCAAGATGGTTTACACTACGGCTGTTTTCCTGTTGGGCACCTTCGTCTTCGGCACCCATGCATGGGGTCCGACAGACTGCGCCTACTCCGTCTGGAGCGAATGGAGATCTTACAACAGCGGGACTTTCCAGTTCCGCACTCGGGACATCCTCCGTAACGCCAGGCAAGGTGGCCAGCCATGTGTTGGGGACAGAGTTGAATACAGACCAGTCAACGGTAAGCCAATAAGTCAACTTTGTAGGATAGCAACTGTTCCAGAGATCGCTCAGTTACGCATATCGCTATATCTATGAAACTTTTGTGGACGTACGAGAAAAACATGTTGGTGTGAAGTTAAGGAAACCACGCCAATCCTGACACATTGTACGAACAGCCTCACAGCGTACCGGTAACAGCTCCATGACAATGCGATAAAGATGAAATAAGATCAGCCACAGCTGTCTTTTCTTGAAAACTTTTTGCCAAATGTTTTTAAAGTAAAATTTCTGCAAAGCTAATCGAAGTTCTGGATTTGTGGCTGAAACTTTTTGTTTGGCGTTTTCGCACAGTTTCATCGTGGTTGATTGATCAGTACTTTGTGGACATCTTGTAATATATATAATGTACTACAAATTTTATAAGGTCAATTCATACTTAAATACGTGATTAAATAAAAAAGCACGCAAGATAGATGCATCTGCGTCTTATATGTACACTTGTATAATGGCATTCAGCACATACATATGTTTGGTATTGTGATTTGATGTTACGTTCAAAATCATAATGTCATGGCGGTGTCTGCGTGTAGCCAAAAAGTCTCTTATCCACCAACACGGTGATAGTAATCTGACATCGCGCGATTGGCATTTCCTATGTCTGTGTAAACATTTGCTAGGAAATTTCTAGTACAATTTCTGTATACGGCCTTGCTTTGGTTTAAACTCCCTAATGCACCGCGAATTGTGAGAAAAAGTTACCGTACGAAGAAAACCTTTGTTCGCGAAATTTTAAGCTTGTTCCAGGTACTGCCCTCAACTTAAAGCAAATCTGGAACTTCGTCTTAACAATTGTCCTCTTTGTTTCATTTCAGCGCAACTCGATCCGGGTTTTGAGGGATTTTTGTCCATGTTTTTGGCGGGAAACGCCCCGTCGTACAACTTAGCTGGAGGAGGGTTCTATACGCTGTCACGTGACTTTGTCATTCTTCTCGACACAACAATAAATGTCCAGTTGTTCCCATATTATAAATCTCTGGTGTCGAACATCTTGGGGAAGGTATGCGGGGATTTCTCAAGCAACCCCAGTGACAACCGAGTCACTATGGCGTCGTTTGACAGCTCAGAGACGGCGATTCACACATTTTCTGATACCCAGTCAAGGGAGATAATGCAGGACAAAGTCCTGAGGGTTCCTAGATCCCAGTACAGCACTTACGCTAACATCATACCGGCAGCTGACTTTGCCAGGACCACTTTGCACAGTGATACTTCAGGTATTATTGAGTACATCGCTATACAATATAAAATATAAGTACTTATTTCCATATATATTAATCCGTCTTATCCCAGATGTACCAGACTCGAATGTTATTTATTTATCTATTGATTTATTTATTCATTTGGTGTTTATTATTATTATTTCACTCATAGGCTTAAGTTTTAATAACTCAGGATTATATCAGACACTTGCCGAAGGTCGATGGTTTAACCCATTCCGGTCACTCTGGTTTCCTCCACCCTTAAAGTTTTCTTCAGACTGGCATCCAGTATTTATGTAGACCTATACGGTAATATTCAAAATTATGGAGAGGTGATGACAGTTATATAAGAATCATCAGTCTATCAAAATATATTTTATGGTATGCAGTTGGGCTCTTATCTTTATTCATTCTCTTCAGGCACCAGAACATATAACAATGCAACAAAGGAAGTTCTCCTTGTGACGTCATCTCCGGATTACTGCTCGCGCGGTCTGACCAGAGCCTTGAATCGTCTTCGTACCGTAGCTGAAGTTTACATCCTTGTCATTGGTCGCCCTAGTAACTCCTGCCTGGAGAGCCTTACCACTTCTCCGACCGAGTTTCACTTCCGGCAGCTTGAGGACGTCGCTGCTATCACGGACGGTTCTGCACTTTTGTTAGATCAGTCGCAAGGAAACAACTTCTGCGTTCGCAACACGGGTGGTGGACAACACTACTGAGAGAGTCGGTAACTGACCAGACTGTTACTTGAAGCCTTCCATGATTCAATTTAAGTTTAATGTGCATATTTGGTGAAGTAATTTTCCAGTATTATTATATCTGTCACTTTAGAAGTTAACTCAAACGGCCATAAGCATTGTCCTTGGATTTTATATCCAAGTCCACCAAATGTTGAAGTGTATCGGTTGTAGCCCTCTAAGCATCCTTGTACATATGTGCGTAGAACCATTGCTTATTCATTTTTGTAAAACGTGATTCCACACCATCGTTGTAAGTAGAAGACATCTAAGTTATTTTAGAGTTTTTTCAGGGTGAAATTTCCAACCTGATACTTGATCCTGGAATATGACAATGTTCAAAACATGATTAAAGATTCACAACTGTACATAAAAGATATGGATTGATAATAATAAACCTTTTTAGTGTATCTCGAAGATTTATGTCATTTATCTTTATGTCATATGAAATGGCGTTTTCTGGCTGTGAATGATCTCGGATGAATGAATAAATGCGCTGAATGCTGCACGGTCATCGACGAAAAATCTAAATACACACAAGAATGCGTTTTGGTTTATATGCTCCATGACTCCTCGCCTGATTGACTGATGCTAGTCGCCATGCTCAAGAATATTCACTTATAAGCCCAAAGTACACCACCAGCATTTAGAACGTAACTGACCAAACTCTTCACATTTACTCTACAAATTTTCACAAGAATAGCGAGCTTTATGTACCTCATATTATTTTCTACTGATCCACATCGCCAGAGAGCGGCTAATTTTGATCCAGCACCACCTATGGACCGCGAGTGAAACAGCATCTTTTCCATACATGGTTGACTGCTTACCCAGTAACAACCAGATGTTTATGATTATGTTACATACCAACGGGTTTTATAGAGAACCAATTATGCGAAAAACAGGTCCACACGGTTCTCTGAGGAACTATAAGGAACCAAGATTTCTGAGAGTGTAGTGCATCCTCACTTAAACGCCATGCACGCACTGCATGCCATGCGTGCTGAAGACACTAGACACGGTACCCCACCCACTAACATTATATACTGACACTGCGTTGATCACATAGTTTTCAAATAACATTAAACCCATGACAGAACATTTTGATGGATGAAATAACAAACAAATGGTTGACAAAATATGGAATGCCAATACCTAAAAATATTAATCTGTTGAGTTTATCAGAATGTCTGTTCTGTTAAGTGATGCCTGAATGTATTCGGTTATCATAACATATTACTGTGTTATATGCAATGTATTATTCTGTTATCCTATTATCCTATTAACAAGGTCATTTATTTGGATATTTGTGCTTTAAAAATAACGGTATAGTCTGGTGCAATAATAGAATACATTCTAATTTCCCTTCACATACAATATACGTTCACTTTTGTAATATAAAGATTAGCATTTATCTTGGTAAACTTTTACCGGTCACGAGTACATCTTTACTGAAACATTTGCTCAAAAAGATGCAGCCTAATTTTGTAGTCCTCATCCATGCCTGCTGCAGTAAGGCCTATAGACCTGTTTGCTATTTCAACGTAGTGATTTAATATACATAATTTAAAGAAGACAAGTGTCTTAATTGTACAAATGTAAACGTTCAGCTATTTGAGTGGAGACTGGAATATACCCGTACCTGAAGATGTACACGTTTACTGACTGGTCACTAAAACGAGACCGCTGTCGCCCAGTTGCAACAATGACTGGTTTTTGCAGCTTGGACTGAAACAGTTCATCTTCACTTTCCACTTTTAGTATAAGTCTCTTAATCTGTTCGCTGAGAGATTCTACTCTGGAGAGATGCGGTCGTTGTTGTTCACCACCACCCTGCTGGCGTACATCGTCGGTGCGGTCCGAGTTTTGACGAACATCCACCTCCTGCTGAACATTAACACCTCCAGTAGCCATTGCACATCTAGATCCAGGGTCAGGTCAAGGTCATATCACCAGGTCATTTCAGGGGTTTTTCTCCACTCACCACGACGAATCATCTTATCTCCCATCCCACTTCTGACACCAAATGTAAAGGTGTGGGAATAAACACATGTAGACCATCTGCTACGACTGTTATAGTTTATTAGGAGTTGGTGAACGGAGATGTTGTACAGAAGTGAGGGAGAAACCACAAGAAAGAAAAATACCTGCAATGTACAAAAATAAACACCACATGTACTCACAGTCAATTAATGTTCTATGATAAAAAGGCATTTCATATATAGACACAGTTCAGATTTACATCACTCCAAGAGAACCAGAAGTCACATCCTTTACTACTGTAGAGGAAGGGTTATTTCCTTTTCATGGAATACCATGCGTGTTTACTTAGTTTCCTTTCTTTAGAGTTGTTTTACATGCGTTTGGTGACTAAGTAATGTGATTAGAAACGTTGTGTAACTAAGGTTAGTGGAATGGCTCGAACTCCCGAAGCTGAAATGACCTGGGTCAATGTGTTTCACAATTTATGAAACCTGTGATCGTTAAGTTATACATCTGAGACAGGCGTTGTGCCAGCTATAGAGAATGGGGACAGCGTTCAAAGCCGATTCCTCTGACCAGGTCTCCACATCAGTTACCATGCTTGCCTGGGCGAAATGATTGGGGATAGCCTCAAGTTGCCATTTATGGCAAACAGCAACATTCCATCACCCCTTCCGTCATGGCTAAGGAAAAGTAGGGACACATGTAGAGAGGAATGCCGTGAGTTCTTTTTTTGTTGTTGTTGCCTTATGTTTGAATACTTGCTTTCACAATAACCTAATAAATTTCAATATTGTTTTGTTAACCTGTGTCTGAGCCTCGTTTTTGGAGAGTTGGCCGTCTGGCATTTTGGCTGATTCGCGTCACTTGGGGTCCTAACTTACGAACCTGGGTAGGTCAAGGAAGACAGCATTAGTTGCCTCCTGTTACACTACTCTTATCCAATGTATGTGTAAACCCCCAGGTCAGATCTGCCCAAATCTCCAGGCCAGATCTGCTCTGGGTGTTCACCAGTAAGCTAGTCACATCAGTAACCAAGCCTTATGCTTGTGGGGGAGTGTCCCATTGCCTGAGAGGGGGTGGAGGTCACATGACCCTCCGCACCCCCAGCCTTGCCATGCGGCCCTTTGTTTTAGCCCCACTCCCTCCAAGACAGCCGAGCAGTCAAGACGTGTTTTGCCAAGATCACAGCCAGTCTTCATTTATACATTTCACCCAGCTAAGAATTTAACCCTTGTGGTCTCAGAACACTTCCATAAACTGATATATGTAATTGTTGTTACATATGCACTTATCTGACTGTGCCATATAGGATATATTATGCACATCTCTTTGAGTAATTTAGGTTATTACTTCGGGTAGCCATTCACGAGTTTAGTGTGAACTCTGCAAAGAGATACACACATTCTAAAAGGATTGGCTGAGTAGATTTCAGGGAATTTACACTAAGAAACAGGTGGGATAACTGCTCCTCCCATCAACCTGTTTACAGTAAAAATATTTGGTTAGCTGTGTTAGTTTGGGGGTAAACCTCCACACTGGAACTATTAACCCACTTAAGTTTCACTAAGTGACCACTGTTTACTTAAATTAATCTGGAATTTAAGGATTTATATGTATCAACTACCAGCTTTTGCCTAAACTTAACTTGATCTCCTAACTTCCAGAACAGATAGTTCCTTTTATCCTGGTTAACACATGGTCAAGCCCTAATTCCTTTGTTGAGCTGACCATACCAGCCTCCAGTAGCTACAGACATGTTGATTACCCCCAGTGTAGTAAGCAAGGTGGCAGCACATCTGGAAGGGATTAATTTCTCCTTGGCATCTATTTGCCCCTGATGAACCCCTGCTGGTTAATCTCATCCTATCAGCCCAGCCTTTATCAAGTGGACTAAACAAGATGGCTGCACCAGCAGTACACAGACCAAATGAAAACTCAGTACATAGCAACCACTTGTAACTGTTCTGAGTTTTTGTATTTAGTTATGCCTCAGTGATTGTGCTAACACAATACAATCCTCAGAAATTACATATCACTGCAGATGCACATATACTGGAATTTATCATACTTTTGGACTTTGACCTTTTGAGTCCAGTGTACATGTTCTCTATGGCCAGTCAGTAAGCATTTGTTATTATTGTTGATAGATACATATATATAGATATTAACTTTGTATATACAGTTAATATGCATATGGGCTATCGCGTGGTAATATTGTGTTTAGTTTATAGATTTTATCAAAATCCCCTGTCTGACAAGCATGTTGATGTTATATCGTCCGACTGATGTATACCTGGTCAATTATTGTTCCCTTATTAGGAATTGCATACATATATCTCATTGATAAATGGTTATCATGTTTAAACGTTTCCGTCATAATTTGTTATTCTGTCTAAATGCGTAATTTGACATTTTGACTACCTTAAGAACAAGGGTTACCAGCACATACCATACTGTTATGTATGACTATTTAACGTTTTCATGTACTGTTAGTCTGCGGACCTTTGCGAAAGCATAACAGGCCCTGTTATGTATGTACAGCGCGGACCTGGTGGAAAGCGCCTTGTTCAAGGCTTTGTTTATTTCACTGGCTGTTCATTGGCTGTTAATTCTGTGTCTAAGAATAGTTGAATCCACCTGGACCGTATATAAGCCGTGTTTTCTGTGCAGAGTGGAGGTATTTTTGCTGCATCCACTGGGAGCCAGGAGAGTGTGCGATGCTCTCGTATCGAGTCCATTATATTTATATGAGCTGGTGATGCCAGTTTCGTTTGGGAGGACAGATTTTTATGCCGGCACCGTTTGTGTACCACAGTAGTACTGATGTCTGGTTTATGTGAATTTCTGCGGAAGTCACGTTTATTGGTGTTCGGATCTTTATTATGATTATACAGTGTTGACTGTGTAATTTGTTTAACACGCTGACCTCACCTGACCGACAAGGTCGTCAAGGACTCTAAACTGAAGTTTTCAGTTTTGCAAAGGACGTTCGTTCTGCCACAAGGTGACATTACTCTACGTTTCTGAACGGCTCGTTTGTGAGCTTCTGCGGGAGCTGTGACTGATCTAAAGTGGATTATACCTCCATGCCTGTATTTACCCTGTGTTGTGCTCTGCGGGTGTGACGTCATTCAAAGGCTTGACTGTTCCAGTTCTGTGTAACCTGTGTACTGTGTTCGCGTTCGCTAACCTAGCGAAGTACCTGACTAGGACAATTTGTGACTTGTGTGAATTGTGTGTTTATCCCATGGTCTTTACGTTGGATCTCCTGGAACACGTTCCTTGGGATGCAAAGGTGAACTGAAAACTTTTAAAGACCGGTAATACTGATGTGTACGTTTTTTTATGTTGTTGTTGTTGAACTGTCTGTAAAACTGTACGTCTCATTTTATATATAAAGCCATTGTTTACATTGAAATATTGAGTCACTGAGTCTGTTTTCTGTTGCTGTTTTCAATACCGTAACAATACAATGACATGTCACATGCACCACATACATGCGGTTATCATGCGTGACCCGTATCATTGTTCCTCATGCGGTAACCCTTCTGGATTGTACAATATGTATACAGCCCATAAAAATGTACCACTCAGATTATTATTGCATACATTAGCCTACACTATTGATTTGTAACCTGTATGTTAAATTATCAAAAGAGTAATTTACGAATGTTGTGTTTTGGTTGGAGGTGAAGGTCAGCTGGCATAGACCAGCATGTCTTGTTATATATGAGATATGACCTGGCATCATAAAATGCATTTGTACCCATCACATGGATACACTGAGTCGTCTAAATTTCTAATGCGAGCCTGGCCCCTTATTAGCCTGGCAACGTACTCGACATTATGTTAAGATGCTTCTCTTAAACAGGATACCGGTAACCCTGTGACCCTTGGCCTCTCTAGTATTGGCTATATTGCAATCATTGTTAGCATGATGTCACTTGGTTTCTAGATGCCATGCTTAAACGTTACGTGCATTATTGACTGACTGTCAAGCTGACCTCTCAACTTCAACCTACCTTGACCTTCATGTATGTGTACAGGTCGCTGTGTATACATGTGGACACACATGTAACATGTCTATTATATAATTGGGTTAATAATCATGTCCAACACCTTAACTTGTTTAACTTACCTGTTATGATCATATGGCACTTCTATTAAGTCTTTGAAAGCTAAGTTCTAAATTATTTACTCATTAATACTTGAAAGCTCTAGTAGCTCCCCATTCCCTCCAAGACAGCCGAGCAGTCAAGACGTGTTTTGCCAAGATCACAGCCAGTCTTCATTCATACATTTCACCCAGGTGCTGTACCGTCTTGACTGCCTGACGTTACCCTCTAGGCTGCTTCTCCTTGTGAGTCCCTCAGCGGGAACACTGTCCAAATTCAGAAGGAAGGAAGGAAGGGAAGAAACATATTTACAGATACTCCTACTCTTATACTGAGTACCTCTGCCTCACATAATAAATTCTCAGGCTGTGGCACTTGTGAAAACCCACCAGAGCATTTGAGTTTCTTTGTCTAGCATATATTTAACACTTGTTTCCCCCCAAAAGCCAGTCACGTGTCCACCCGACAACGTAAGATAGTCTCGCAGGTGATTCAACCACAGACAAACAGGTCTTACATATGCAACATTATCTTATCTTATCTGACACAAGACAATTCTCACAATAACTATCATAGAATTGCAACCTCTGTTCTAAAATCGCTTGTTTATACATCTACACAAAGCATGCTATGCCGGTGAAAACATCACTATTACTGACCACTCACTAAACATCCTAAAACATTTCAATACAACCTTATCTGTATATAAGTAGAACTGAATTTAACGTGCACATTAACTAAATTTTAAAAAAGTGTAAGGAAATATTAATCTACATTTCGACAACTGCAGATTTGTCACAACTGACAATTACTAAAAAAAAAAACTACAACAGTTAAACAACTGCCTGGACCTATCCTGATTCCGTGGAGTCTATGACAATGTAACATAATACATCAGGCACCTCTACTACATCACTACAGTAACATTTCGTTCTAAAAACAATATCATCTACACACATTATTATCTAACCAGAGGGTAAAATCTAAAACTCACCCCCCAAGAGAGCTACAGCATCCCATTCAGTAAAGCAGCTACTTATGCAGCGCCTGGCAGTTCAGAATAACAATCAACTTAGCTGGGGTATAATGAAACAACGACAGACAATTAGTCTATGGTGTAATAGCTAGTAGTAATAAACTAAAATATCCTTATGAATTTCAGTCACTTTATAATACTGATGGCATAGTTCCCTACTTACATTTACATTATGATTTCACATAATATACCCTGTATATGACCGTGGCATCCTCTGTAAGGATCACAGCGGCATTACAAAAACATGTAATGTACTATACATACGAGAATTCTACAGCAATTTCCACATTTGTACTTTAACGGCCAAAATATAACTGTGTGTTTGCTAGCTCAAATACACATTTTACTTTTAAACCTCTAAAAGACATCATGTAGCACAAAATAAAGCCTTCTCGAGTCTATACGGATTTCTTGAGATTTTACGGTAAGTTGCGCTTGTTCACAATGACATAATCCCACTTTGTTTTTAGAATCAAATCTGCTGATTTACGCAATGTCATCTGAGAAGACAAAGTTCTATCAACAGCGCACTGAAACGGCATCTTCCTTCCAACAATTGTGCATTCCTACATACATGACAAAAATTACGAAAACATGATCGGTATGATCGTGTGCGACCTACACGATTGCGATTTAAGATGGCGGGTGACCTCGATCGGTCACATCTAGTGTGCGTCTTAATTACACATACAAAAACAAATCTTTCAATATATATTGACTTCAGACAATGAATGAGGATTATGCAAAATAACTGTTACAAAAAAAAATGATGGGTAATAAACTTTTGTGAGCTAATCAGCCCCGAACAGTCACGGAGATCTCCGAACACACATCAACATGCCAGTCACCGATAATGACCTAATTACTTGGTGCACCTCTTACACTAAGCCAGATAATTTCCATGATATTTAGATGAGGGTATTGTGCTGGCTATCTACGGCGGGCTATAACAGGCTATAAATTATCAATTGTGCCAATATGTTGGCATCTAACGTCAATAATGTTCCAACACCACTAATGTGACAGACACAGCCCAGACCATAAAAGTAACTTTCCTCCAAGATGGCCAGCAGACATGATGCATGGGGACTGTTGACTTAATCATGTTTTCTCCATACACAAATGGGACTGTCCGTCTCTATCACAACTTGACTTTCATCAGAAAATATCGCATTTTTCACTCTCGATAATTCGTCCAGTTCCTCCTTCCCTTACACCATTTTACACCCTTTTGTGCCAGGGTAAGGCGCCACCGAGTTCGCACACATTGCATGGTCCTTAATAGACAGTGCCTTCTTGGTTAAGGGCTATTTCATACTGATGATGTGCAAGTGCTCAAAACTCTTTTGTGTTTGTGTTAGGTGTGTAATACTACTTTTTTTCTTACTTTTTAGGATACATTATTGTGACCATGATGCTTCCATTGGTAGAACCGTTGAACACTGTTGTTATGAGAGAACTGAAGGTTTAACTACATCTTTATGTAAAAGGCCCGGTATGGGTACGAGAGTATCCATGACGTGTCTGCCGCCTCGCCAAAGGCGGTCGGTTTGAGTCAAGCTGTCACTTATTTGCCTGTCATCGCTCTATGCTTGTATCTGTCATCCTTCCAGGGTTGCACACGACTGTCACACATACGACTGAGCCCAGTACAAATGTAAAATCAGAGGAAAGAAATAAAGAGCATAGTCACAAGCAAGCCAGCGTTGTTCCCTCTGAAACTGAAAGGACCGGTAAACTCCACTCCGGTTACATTTTTTCTTCTTCACCTCACGAACCGCAATTCTCTTTCTTGCAACTCGTCCTTTGTACCCTGCTTTCTGCAAGTTTCTTGACCCATTTTTCTGACAAAATTGACATTCCTTCCCCTCATTTAGCTTGTTGATCACATCTGACAAACTTAATCTTCTGGTAAACATACTTGAAAACCCTGATTTACCTGGAGCATGAAATGGTGCTTTCCTTTGTTTCTCGTCCAATGTCTGTATATAGAGCTGAACATATACACATCAACTTCGCAAATCGCAATTCCGCAATATTATGGAAGTGACGAATACTTATGTGCACTGACCGAAACCCGAGACCTCGCTCTATGGGTGGAGTATACATTGTAGCGGTCCAATTATTGTATTTATCTTATGTGCTTTCGTTACTTATGATGTCTTCTCCTCAAGTATACAGGTACTTATGTCAATGCGACATAAATGTACAAATTGAACTGAGGACAATAAATGTTATTTTGCTGTGTGAAACAAGAACGAAAATAGAAGGTAAACGTTTTTCAGATAAGACAATGACATAGAATTTTGTAATTTTTAGATTATGGCTATATTGTTGAAAATACTTGTAATTATCCCAAATGTGTAGGAATGCAGATACAAGAACAACAACAACATCTCTCGTTCATGAAACAGATGGACGTAAGTTTAAATCTTTCTACGAGAATACATCTACACTATACTGGCAAATATTGACTTCATGAATTAAATACTATGGCCTCATATAACTGCCTTAACAAAATTTCGGTGAAAACTCCTGAAAAAATGAATATATGAAAACTTCCCTGCCTTAACTTTATTTCTCAAATCTTGGTACGATGTCCTGGTACGCAGGAAGCGCTGGCCACCATGGTCTACGCCTAACCCCATATCAAAAGATCGCAGCCGAGATCCTTGGCTAGTTGAGATTCGTCGTTGATTCTCACGGGGATTTATTCATTCAGAAACGTTCTAATGTGACAGGACGGGATTACGAGCTGAGGATTATGTACAGAAATGATACATATAAATATCAGACAGCAACTCAAGTCCATATCTTCTTTTGGACCGATTTTATTACCCACGAAACATGCGCATGCCTGCAGGAAAAAATGACCGCCCATGCAATCCCTCCTAGAGAGGTTACCGTAATTGACCCACGCAGTCGTTAAATACCGTACAATTGGTATAATGACGCAACACATGACAAATATAGGGCACATGTTTGACAAACAAAGGAAAAAATACACCCGGGGAGTATAAGAGGATAGTCCTTATATTCCAGTGTACTTGTTGTGATATTGTCATAGTTTGCCACGTGCATTTGTTTAGATCATAGCACATGTGTATGTTTACATCACATGATCAGCTCCCTATATTAATATTCATGACGTTGCAGCATAGCGATTGGCTAATAATACGTAAGTAACATACTGCGGGACTGCTCAAGGTGATGAACCGAGTGGAATAGAATGACAGTCTGAAAGGAGACGCTGTTTTCGAGTCCTTTATTTACTTATACTTTCTTACGTCAAAAGACGGTAACATAAAAGTATTACATGGTGTCAGAAGTTCAGAATAACCTTCGAGATGGTGGTAATGTTGCAGAAAAACTGGTCACGATGGAAGGAACTGATGCACCTCGTGTTTACCGGACCGGAAGCAGACAAGTGGAAAGCGGAGCAAAAGCCGCACAGTTCTTGATAAATATCGACAAAAAGGCAGAGACATTTGCAGAACATGGCGTTCTAGTGTTGAACTTTCAGAGGAAGATTCTAAGAAGCCAGAGAAACTGTTCGAACTTTTCGAGTACTACAGCAACCCGTAGAAAAACACAACGTAAGTACAACGTAAGTTATTTCATCAACGGGGTCAAAGTCAGTCAGAATCGATAGACGAATGGGTCACTCAGTTAAAATTCATTGGCCGTGACTGTAGTTTTCATGATCTAGACGACATGATTAAAGACAGGATTCTCATGGGCTCAAATTCAGAAAAAATCCTCTTAGAAGATGATCTGACTCTAGAAAAAGCAACAAAAATTGCCAGGGCTGATGAAATATCACGTGAACAATTGAAAGTGTTGAACAAAACTCCCGACGAAGTCCACGAGCTAAAATTTGAGAATAAATTTGGAAAGAATAAATTCAAAACTGGTCAACAGAAATTTCAGGACAAAACCAACAGAAATTTAACAAGTTTCAGAACGGAACACACATGACAAGCAGCACAATTCTCAGTGTGGTCGGTGTTAATATGAACAAAAGAAGTCAGAAACTTGCCAGCAGTGGGAAAAAATTGTATGGAAATGTGGCATCAAAAATCATTTCAGGAGAATGTGTAGGTCTAAATGAGCTCATGCTGTTTGTGAAGATAATCATAACACAGAAACTGACACTGAAGACAATATGTGGTATTTTTAGGTACAGTTCACAAAACGGAAAACAACGAAAATGAAGCTTATGCAAACATTGAAATAGGAAACACAGGCAAAACTCTCAGGTGTAAACTGGATACTGGAGCACAGGTAAACTGCATTCCCACAGAAACATACAAAAGACTACTGTCAAGCAAAGTACCTTACAAACACCCTTTCTCCCCAAGCTGTCAGGATATGGTGGTAATCAACTCAAAGTCTGAGATAAATGCACGGTACCATGCAAGTACAAAAACATTATTCAGAACTTTGTTTGTGGTTGTGGATAACCCAGCAAAACCCCTCCTAGGTTTCAACGCCTGTAAGCTGCTACACCTGGTGAAAGTGGTTATGACAATTGATCAACCAATCACAAAGCAGTTTTTGACTAAAGAATCAGTGGTCAAGGAGAACAAGGATATCTTCACAAAGCTTGGTTGTCTTCCAGGAAAAGCCAAAATTAGACTTAAAGACAATGCACTATCAGTTGTACACGCACCACGGCGTGTCCCCGTAGCATTAAGGGATCGTGTCAAAAATGAACTAAAACGTATGGAGACAATGGGCGTTATCAGAGCCATTGACGAGCCACAGAATGGGTAAGCTCAATGGTGGCCGTCGCGATAAAAGACAACACACTGCGGATATGTATCGACCCGAAGTATTTGAACGAAAACATAATGCGAGAGCGCTATCAACTCCCTACATTAAAGGACATAACACATAAACTGGCAGGTGCGAAGTACTTCAGTCGGCTGGACGCAAAATCCGGGTACTGGCAGATCCAGCTAGATGATGAAAGTAGTGAACTCACAACATTTAAATCTCCTTTTGGCAGGTGGGCATTTACACCCTTAACTTTTGAACTGCACGACAAGCGACTCAGAGAACTACTTCAGAGATGCCGTGACAAAAACCTTCACCTGAATTCTGCAAAAATGGAAATTGAGATCACAGAGACAAAGTTCTACGCACACACTCTCACGTCGGAAGGTCTGAAACCTGACCCAGACAAGATTAAAGCGATTGAACAGATGCCGACCCCTACCTCGAAAAAGGAACGGGAAACGGTGATGGGTATGATCAATTACCTCACCAAGTTTGTCCCAGGGCATGCCACAGCCACAGCTCCAATAAAAGAACTCTTAAAAGAAAATGTTGAGTGGCTATGGGACGCAAATTGTGACAAAGCATTTGAAGAGGTGAAATCCATCATCACGCGAACACCAGGGCCGGTGTTAGCATACTATGACGTCACCAAGGACGTCACCCTCCAAGTAGACGCGTCAAAATCAGGCCTTGGCGCGGTCCATTCTTCAAGAAGGCAAACCAGTTGCCTATGCCTCACGAGCACTTATGCCGACACAGCAAAACTATACACAGATAGAAAAAGAAATGTTGGCAATTTAGTTTGGGCGTGAAAAGTTTCATTCTTATATCTATAGAAAACAAGTGACAGTACACAGTGATCACAAGCCGCTTGAGATAATCATGCGCAAACCACTGGCTTCAGCACCACCCAGACTACAGCGCATGACGCTGGGCTTACAGCTCTACGTGTGCGGACACACTGTCGAGAAATTACAAATCTGGACATGACGCACATGAAGATCCAACACTGGAAGAGCACGTTCATGCAGTATTTGAACTGATCCCAGTAACTGATCAAAAACTGAAAAAATCAAATCGGAAACATAGAAGGATCAAACTCCCATCAAACTTAAACCTGTCATTCACAGAGGCTAGCCACAGACTAAACAACAAGTGGACGCTGATCTGAGAGATTCTGGCATGTGCGAGAATGTCAAAAGTGACAAAACTGTGATTCCAGCATCATTGCATGTCGACATGCTGCAACGGATACATGCAGGACATTTCGGCATGGAACTTTGCAAACGACGTGCTAGAGAATTTCTCTACTGGCCGCTCATGTGTTCACAAATTGAGGACTATGTGAACAGATGTAGCACATGTCTTGAACACAGATACTCATTACTGAAGGAACCGATGATGTCACCACCGATACCCGATACAAACGGGCCATGGAAATTGTTAGCCACGGACCTGTTTGAGTGGTACAACCGTAATTATCTCATTGTGGCTGATTATTATAGCACACTATTTTGAGATCACTATTTTTTATCATGAAGAAAGCCCAGACCGATGGTACTGACCGGTACATGGGACTGTTGGTCTACAGAAATACACCCACTGATGGAACCGCTACACCAACTCAACTCCTAATGAGTCGTCGTCTTGGAGACAACCTCCCAGTCCAACAAAAGGCTCCGTCCATCTGTACAAAGCGTAAAAGATGTACAAAGGCGACTTCACAGAAACGGATGAACAGTGAGAAATACTACAACCGTAACACCCAATCTCAAAAACCATTAAAGGAAGAAGAGGATGTGTACATGCAACAACTCAATGGAAAATGGAAACCAGCGATAGTGAGAAAAGTAGCCGAGATACCACGATCATATATTGTCTCCACATCTGCTGGTGAAATTATCAACGGAACCGTCGTCACATCATTCCGTCCAAACCAGCCCCGCTAGCCAACAGTCCGAACAACAAATCAACAGGCTCGACACCTTCCACCGCTGGAAAACCCATTTCCTACTGAGACTCCGAAACCACCTGACACATCTCCAATTTCACAGTTCTCACGTTTGGTCGACGTATTAAGCCCAAGATTTTATCTGATTTGACAACTGGATGAAGTGGAAGTGTGTATGTGTTATTGTGAGCACAGTTTGTTTTGCTCTCAGTTGCAGATCTCAGTCAGAATTCCAGCTCCAATAGTGAATTTGTGAATCAGTGATTAATGTATGCATTCTATTCAGTTCATTGGATTCCATCATTCCTCGGCATTGAAATGAGTGATGCATTTACAGATAGTTTCAGTTTTTCCATCACTCAGATTCATGGATTTGGATGATTCAAAGTGCTATGATAATTTTATTTGCCATGTTAAATTGTTCCGAATTGTGCGATCTTGACATTGTTCTGAAAGTTTAATGGATGGATAAATTTGTGTTTAACTTTAAAACCTGGTGAACCACGGATATCATTTGACATTTGACTCCAACTCAAGTTTTAAGTATCAAACTGACTCAACAAATACTTACAGTTTGCAGTGTATTCTATTTTGTTTTAAATTGAAATTTGTTGCATTTGAAATGTATACTTGGGCAGTCCTTTAGAAGCGAAGTTTGTTAAAAAATGTAATACCACTAGCTTTTCTTCAAAAGAAGGGGGATGTGATATTGTCATAGTTTGCCAAGTGCATTTGTTTAGATCATAGCACATGTGTATATTTACGTCACATGATGAGCTCCCCTATATTAATATTCATGACGTTGCAGCATAGCGATTGGCTAATAATACGTAAGTAACATACTGCGGGACTGCTCAAGGTGATGAACCGAGTGGAATAGAGTGACAGTCTGAAAGAAGACGTTGTTTCGAGTCCTTTATTTACTTATACTTTCTTACGTCAAAAGACGGTAACATAAAAGTATTACACTTGTTACATTATGAGACACAAGTATCTCGACCTACCATTCTTGTGGCCTTTTCATGTTATAGTTAGTGCGTCCGCCCCTATCAAAGCGGGAAGACCTACCTGCGATCAAACCCGGGCCAGGTCATACCAAAATCTTTTAAAAGTTAGTACTTGTTGCTGCCTTGCTCAGGCTGAGCCATAGGTGGGAGAATCGTCTGAACGCTGGTCAGAAGTCCATTGTCTAGAACTGGAACTCATATAGCAGAAGGATAGGCAACAAGACAAAACCACGTTATTTCACGGTCTCGACGAGAAATTTCGTGAATGTAACAGTACATGGCTAGGCTGTGGGAGAGGAAATGGGTGCCGGGGTCTCTATCAGCACACAGACCCCCATTACAACTTCCGTTTTTCGAAAAGGGTAGTTCTGTGTATTTTAGGGTATAAAGTTTTATTTTGCCCCCAGGCGGCCATGTTTGGTGTACAGGTGCATGCTTGGTATTAAAATACTGGAAACTGTCTAAACTTTGAAGAGGTATGAGCTTTGCTGATGAAAGTTTGAAATTCTGGGCGAGAGGACACAAGGTGTGAGGTAGTGATGAGGCTGCGAGTGACGTCCCCATGGCGTTGCTAGGCATGGAAAGGTCCAGATTTTGACAGTCAACCTATGTCAAGATTTTTATGGCTCGTTTCTCGCAGGCTGGGCCAGGTATGCACCAAAGCTTATTGGTCACGGAATGTTTGGGACTGGGCTACAGTGCTAGACGTTAACATTGTCGCTTATGGAAAATGAATGGGGGCCTGAGACCATCAAGTTACTGACCTGTTTATTTTCTCTTCATGGGACGTACTGATAAGATCTCGCCTTACTAAATCGACGTTACATGACATAGGTATGTGGCGACAAGAATTTTTGAGCGATCCCTTACCAATGGTGGGTAAATTCTACCGGTTAGTTTTTACCTCCGACGGAGACCTGCTTTTCAAAGTGGCGACAATTTAGCTACATTCTCTACCAGCCCCACCGATTTTCACATTCCTCTTTCATTTTTTTCATCCATTTGACCGATTTTTGTTGTGTTCAACAGTTAATATTATCTCTGGCTTCTTACTATTGGTGTGTGGGTAAATTTATGAAATATAGGTATTTTTTTCCACATCGAATTTGACATTGTTAATGAGGGTAGCACTTTCGAGCTTACCATGGGTTTCAATTATCGTCATTTCCCTCTTCTAAAGGTTTCTTTGTCAACAACAATATTTAATTATTCTTTTGCTTTTTAAAAAGTAAACACTTTTGTGGGAGGCGTGGTATACTTGTTGTTGGTATAAGGTGGCAAGTTACATAGAAAAATACGTGTATAAATGACACATTTTCAGTGTAAAGTCGATATGAAGTTAGCTATAGCGGACTGTTCTGACAGTTATGTAATAGCTTACTATGTCAGAACAGCCAGCCAGAGATAGTCCCTATTTAATTAGTACCATAAAGTCCTGTTGTACCATATTTTTTTTATCCTCGAAAACCTGATTTTAACACAAATAACCAACTCAAGCAGAAATATCTTTACGACCAAATATTAGATTGTTGAGTCTATAAATGTTAATTCTTGTTTATGAAAATGCTGGTAATATTTGTTGTTAATGCGCAAATCTGTCTATTCGTTTTCACATGTATTTTGTTTATATTAAAATATGTGCTTTAAAGCCAAAAAAAAATGATAAAGTTTAAGTGTTACAAATATATTAGAATTTTATACTTAGACCTAAGGTATTGAGAATTTACTTAACTTTGTCTCCCCTCTCTCGTGAACTACAGAGAATAAATTATTCTAGATACCAGTGCTTGATACAGTGTGTTAGGAATATGAAAATATTTCATACAATTTTCCTATATAGGCCTGCCTACTAATTGTTCACCTGTTAAAATGCATAATTAATTGATGAAATCTACTTGTTGGCATACGCCCACACTGAGTGCTTCACATAGCACACATTCAAATTATTACATTTCACCATGTTTTCTGTGTACTCACCAATATGTTCTTTTTTTCAGATTTTCAGTATGTCTCAAAAACCTTGAGACAAGATGGGGCTGGTAAGAAAACACTGGCGTAAACCAACAGTGAATGAAGTGTATTCGTATGGTGCAGATCAACCGAAATTCTCTCATCCAGATGGTGTCTTGCTGATTTTATTTCACAAGCGACAGAACGTGAAGTGACAACTGAACAGTGATTCCGATGGATTACTCCCAGACAAGCTCTGCGTGATTTTAGACAAAACATACCAATATCCTGCCATCATTGTTTTGGATGAGTTTGTGAAATCTGCCTGAACACCCTGAACTATCAAAACCTGCACAGAGCTCGCTGCACGTTGGAAATTAAAACGGTGTTATATCACTAAAATGTTCCTCATGTTGTTATTTAAATACACGTATTTATATCTGATTTGTTTCCTGTTAAAATGCATGGTACCGGTATTAAAAAGAAAATCCAGAGTATTAAACTGTCTGCTTTCACAAACACCATTGGTAATTGAATGAATGCAGCCTTGCATTATCTGGCACTTTTTTATAATTGGTATCGTGAAATGTCCTTAGAAAAGTATCGAAGTCGTGTTATATGCATGTGTCGTAAAATAAATAAACGATCATATTCAAATATCTTGCCACAAGTCCTAACCTTGAAAAGAGAATTTGTATTTCCGTCTGATCTCGCTCTTTTATCGGGGCATTGGTGATTATAAGCACTCTTAACGTTTGCAGAATCGTCTACCAATATAGGGTGCTAGTCTGCATGTCACATGTTGGATCTTGTTCTAGCTTTGGTTGGTGCTTTACCCCGAGCTCATGGGTTTCCTGTACCCATATGATAAATCTTGTACATGTACAAGTGAAATATTCAACTATGAAACAATCACTATCAAATACATTGTTGTCTTACAGAACTTCCCGTTGTCGTAATTTTCCCAACACAACGGCGTTTGCGCCATATTTTCCCACCATGCATCAGCCGTTTCTCAAACGTTTGTAGCGCAATAAAGGGAAAAAATACATGGGTGCGCAGATACGTCACACAATGTATTAGAGACCGAAGAAAAGCGTAAAGTGCCGTAAAGACTAGGTATAGGGAAGTTGCATACTTCTTTGTAATGGACCTTCCACCTAATCTAGAACAAGTTAACTTGATGCCTGGCACAGACGATCCAACTTTAAATAGCTGGGCGTAAAACACGGAAAATCTCAACCAAACAACGTTCCTTCGAAAGTTGACACATTAACATTTACATTGATGTATAAATCGACAAACAAATTAACATGCTTTCACCTGGTTACACGAAGGCTGAAACCCGTAAGTTTGTATGTTTTTTGTTCAGTCGGACATTTTTTGTTCAGTTGGCCAAATCCGGTTACTGGAAAAAGACCGTCAAGCGACAGTTCTAGCTTCATTTCTCAGCAATGGAAGCCGCTGCGTGGATCCATCGTATTTCTACCACCGACCAAGTAAAATGTTCTTTTAATAAAACACTTTGAATTACCTTTATTGGCCATGGTCTACGGAAGTAATGCAGCTTCTTTTGTTTCTACTCCATACATGTACAGCTGTCACTTCTACTTGCCCCTATCACTGTAATCCGTGAGGGCGATTAAAGTTCATTCGCTCTGATTGTTCCCTGATTTAGAATATAGTGTGTACGTAGATAAGTACGTTTGTGAAACGGTCCCCAGACACCTGCATGACCTCACTAAGCAGATAAATCTATGGGTCGAAACAGACATTCGTATACCTGTCATCAAGCAAATAAGGTCAATTCACAAAACGATGTGTCACACAAACCATCAGAAAAAGTATATGAAGAACAAAATAGGACGGAATCATGCAAAGGGAAGCAGTCAACAGCTTTCAGTAATGTGGGAAAGACGCAAGGTTTAATCTAGGCGAATGAGTGGAATCGGTATTCAAATCGTGTATCATGCTAGAATATAATTTGTCGATAAAATGTCTATTTCGGTTGCGCTTTGACTGGACATGTTCATATATCCAACATGGTGATCTAATTCACCACGCTGAATATACGGCTCCTAGCCCCGGGTAAAGGGGAATTAGACAGTCAGGTTAAACTTGGAGTCAAAGCGTTCGATGAAATAACCTTGACACACTAGTTTTTACAATGATAACTTATGACGTTTATTGAAATCGCCTCACAACACATTGGAGCTAACAAATACTACAAGACGAGATATGTACACGCGATATGCAGGACTCCCCCGGTGTGTTACTGTCCCAGTAAGGATGTCATAGTGTCAAAATTGTCACCTCTGTGACGTCACTAACCGGACAAAGCCGGCAGACACTATACTGGGCAAACTGTTTGTCGTGAAATCAAAACAAAGCTGATAACAGAACAAACCTATTCTTTGACAATGGCTTGTGGTTCCCTACTGACACCTCTATCATTCAATTCATTAAGTCCTTGCCGAAACTACAAATCTGAAATTCGAAAACCCAGGAGACAAAGAATATGGAGTCCGACACTTTGGGATAACTGTGTAATTACGAGGATTTATTGGAATTAACTCATGACTAAATATGTATTCACAATGCAAATTTTACACGATGCACTATACATTTTAGAAAGTAATAAGTTTAAATGTATCTCAATGACTTCCGTAGCAAAATTCGTATCTACATTAGATAAATCCACGTCGTTTTCAGGGAATCAGATAATTTAACCTTTTCGAGAACAGTAATATTACAACATTAAAATAGAAATTACGTACATTGTAAGAGATTGGCTATACGACACTGATGGTGTGTTCTGTATATTATACAATGGAGATATGAATTTCAGAATTAGCACAGAGTATTACTGCTCAGGATGTGATCGTGGCATAACAAATATTTACAAACGGCCTAACTTTGAACTCGATATAACAAATGTTTACAAATGGTTCAGACAGTTTTAGACGTGATAATCATAGCAAATGATGAGAACATCACAAGTGCATTTTATAAGTGAATTTTTGTCAAGCAATAGCGAATTGTATTAAACATACATAAATTCAGCGTTCACAATTACATTTTTTTACCGGTTTTGGGCGATTGACTTTTCATGAATGTCAAGTCCTACTTCAATTCAAATGGTGCACATTTATCTGGGTATTGTAAAATTTCGTTTACCATGTTACGAAATTCGATAAAGTTGGCCAGAGAGAAAATATGGTCGATGAGAGGACGGGAAACCATAGACCTCGATCTCAGCTTTTCCAGAAATTCCGTAGTCGCCGATAGCCAAGGCAAAGACAAAAGCCTTCACCTGAAGTCGTCTAACGGCATTTGGCAAGGCGGCTCCACAGTTAGAGTGTCCGTCTGTTAAAACTAGTACTTCCTTCACGGACTCTGTAGCCGATCGGATTCCTGTGGGAAGTAAAAAAAATACTGTTGTGGACTCTGAACTTATTAACGTTCATATATAAGGGCAGAGAGATGGGGCATAAATGAAGCCGTCTGCGTTAGTGATTACAAAGTACTATTGTAATCCAACTGCTTGATTTTCTTTCATTTCCAAGACAAAACTATTACCCGAGCGCAAAAGAGTCTTTGTCATATATCTGACAAAGAAAATAAAATAAGGTTCAAGTGAAAATGTGACGAAAATACAGAGTTATCATTAAACGATCAGAAATGGCAGTGAAGACAATAAGGATACTTGAACAATGACTATAATATCCACAATAGATTTACATATCCGTGATCGATTTATCCATCAATCAAATTACGTATCATATTGGGTATAAAATGTAATGTATTTTTTTTTCAAAACGGTTCGCGTTACTTCCAAGTGTACGGTTTCATTCATCAAATAGTTGAAGTGCATACCTGTTTTAAAGGTATTCACAATATCTTTGAGGGTTACATTGCATCAAATAATTAAACTGCGTTATGTTTCTTGAATAAAATGCAACATTTTCCAAAAGTAAATTAATGGCTGTACCTGTGTCGGGTTCAAACATATATTGGCGAGCATATTCGAAAGCATCACCGGTACAGGTGGAACCTCTTGCTTGAGGCATGGCCAGTATGGCGTTTTTCACACTGTCGATGGTCCAGTGGGCTTTGAAGTTGAAGTTGAGCACAACCCGGCTGGAGAATGTGATAATGGCGATCCGATTATTTTGTGGACCCCTCCCAATGGACCCACACAGTCGCTCTATCAACTCGGCAAGTTTCTGTTTCGTTGTCGTCCAATCGCTGCTACTTATGCTTCCGCTCATGTCAATCATGAAGAGGAGATCACGTGGCAGTAATGTGACTCCACCATCGCCACCACCAAGCACATGTGCTCCCCGGTTGGGGACCTCTACTAGTCCAACAGCACGAGAGCTATCGGGGATGAAACTGTAGTAGTGAGTATGGCCAGTCATAAACTTATTGTGGAACTTCTGCTGGACTCCCTGTCTGGACCATGGATCTGATGAAAACAAGTGTAAGCTCCAAATAAATATGTAGGTAATAAATACAAATGTATGCGCCAAAGACAGGATGTAGAGCGGCGTAATAACGCAACATGTCGTGCATTAAATATTTTTTGACAGCATTATTTGTGTTGTTGTACTTTGCTGATAAGTATGTACACTGGTTTCAGAAATCAACAGCAGTTTTTTCTTAAATATTCGAAGTTCAAATATGGTAGCTGTCATTAAGATGTAAATCATCTATTACCTTAAGACTTTATAATTTCGTTCATCCAAAATATTAGGACTTTTAGCAAATATCGGCTTAGAGAAGCCGCTTCCAAATACTATACCCATGCGTCACTGCCTACATATTCGCCTGGGCTTTTCAGGAGATGGCGCGTCAGTATAATATTAATTAGCTTTGATTGGTGTTTTACGCCCTACTTAAAAATATTCCTCTTATACGAAAGCGACTGCATCGGTGAGAAGCTCCTGGGTCATTTCGACGCTCTGGTACGCTGTGCTGCTAGGTCCTTCTATAAAAAGGATTAACAAAATTTGTAATGCTCTAACCTGCTCTAGAGGCCGTTTCTGTCAGTGTCGGACATGGGCTTCCACCATTTCGAGGAGACCGGACAATCTCTCGTGTGCGGGTTCGTGTGCCTCCGGGCGCAGGCGCTGACCAGGCAGACCATTCTGACCAGACGGAAACCCCACAGTTCGTTCTTCTTGTACTCCATCTGTTTCCTTCTACTGACATGGCCAAGTACGCCAACAACACCAGGCGTACGATTACTTTCATTTTCACAATTTTTTTCTGTAAAGAAAAGCAGTAATTCGTAAATAGAACTTAAAAAAGGATTAATTACCACGAGTGAGTTATTTACCAACATATTTGATCGGCATTTAATGCTATTCTCAATAATATTTCGACCTCGAAACAAACTGTGTTAATAATTTAGTATCTTTCTGGCGCAGTGCACCTTTTGAGAACTGACAAATAAAATACCATGAATCTGTGGGTACTATTTGGGAAAGATCATTTATCAATCCTCCCTCATGTTCGCATTCAGCCAAAAACTCAACGTCCCCCTTTCCAACTCCTTGCACCACCCCACACCCAGACACGCATTAAGAGACCGCAGTTTGTATACATGTTATTGGAAATTCAACGCTTACACTATGAAGCTATGACGCCAAGCAATAATAAAAAAAAAAACAATAAGGAAAACGTCACACTCCAGGAAGGATACCTACATTTATGCAGATAGGTCTGAGGAAGTACGCAAGCAGTTCTCTGTCTACCTTCTATCGCTGCTGGAGACGAGGTCACAGCTTTGCCTCTTTCCATCCTCGGTGGCTCTTTATATACGAGTTAGCATCGTACTAACATCCGGCTGGCATGTGCAATGAGGTCACCCGTACTAGGTCATTACGCAATCGAACAGTAACCAGACTTCCAAAGATCGCATCAGTACTCAAGCGATGATTGGCTGCAGCTCAGAGGTCAGGCTGTGGTTGGGCGCCCGGTTTGGCCTCTCACAGAACCCGCGTGTTTATCATCCGGCTTTCCAATGACCATATGTCTTTACTCAGCACCACCTCCACCCCGCGTCCTCTCTCCGTCACAGATTTTATCAGCACTTTGTCCCTTTTGTAAGCAACATTTTACGAACACCATTATTATTGACAAAATCTTGGTTTTTTATAATTATGGTACAACTACAACTTTACAGTAAGATTGTGTGATGAGAATTACTTAACTGGCATTGTATACGCGGAATGCGTAAGGAATGGCAATGGATATATATTTATAGAAATGTACCTTAAAGCTGCATCCAGGTTAATTTTGGTAATTTTGTACGAATTATCTTTTCACTTGCAATACTTCCGGCTGCAAAAATACGGTATCTTAGTTATTTATTTATTTGATTTGTGTTTTTTGCCACACTCAAGAATATTTTACTTATGCGACGGCGGCCATTATTATGGTGGGAGGAAACCAACGACCATCCGCAGGTTAGCAAAAATATGGTGGCCTGATATATGATTTTATTATTGTTCAAATATACCTATAACACAAATTTAGAGAGTTTTATATGTTTGCTATATAAACGTATTGATTTAACATACATAATTTAAAGAAGACAAGTGTCTTAAATAGACAAATGTAAACGTTCAGTTATTTGGGTGAAAACTGGAATATACCAGTACCTGAAGATGTACACGTTTACTGACTGTTACTTACCTAATGTGAACGATTACTATTTCAAGGAAAAATAGCTTCGTTCATGTTGTGATAATCACATATATAAAAGCTAAATAGATAAACATTTGCTCTGTATCTGTAAAACTTATACAGTATTCGCTGAATGTTTACTACAAATTTTAACAGTGTGTCTTGGGCACAATCTCATGAAAGATGGGGATATAACTCACCGAGTTATTAATATATGTTTATATTCCCACACAAATGTCACGCGTCTTTTTTTTTTTTTTCGTAATAGATTATGATTTTGCCAGTGGGCCTATGAAAAGCAGTTAAATTTGTTTAACGCCACACTCAGGATTTTTTTAAATATACGACCGATGGCGGTCAGGCTTGTGGACGAAAATGAACCGGGTGTCATTCGCCGAGGCATGCATAAGGGAGGTTACTGATAGACTTCTGATTCAAACATGTGGCGTACTGATATGGACACTATGTTGACAAGATACAAGTGCTCTTCGATGAACGTTAGACTGCACAAACAGCCACACAACTGTATGGTGCCGTTATAGTTGTACGTCGTTTCAATAATAATAATGAAGTTGAGGCATCACCACGTAAATGTCCTCTCCGGCCGTATGTGGGAAGGTCGTCAGCAACCTGAGGATGGTCGTGGGTTTCCCCCGGGCTCTGCCTTGCTTCCTCCCACCATAATGCTGGTCGCCGTCGTATAAGTGAAATATTCTTCAGAACGGCGTAAAACACCAATCAAATCAAATAAATAAATCACCACGTAAATGTAAAAGGTTTCACAAACTTTGGATCCCCATGCCGAGATCACGATCACGACTTGAAATCATTGACCCCAGGGGTGTAACATCTACTGATATATGATATATATGAGAGCGGGACCTCATAGTGTACATGTACTGATATATATATTAAATTTTCTCACAATTTATTCTGATCATTCCTATCATTTTTAAGCACACGTTTGGACACAAACTTACAAATATTTTATAAATTATATCTCTAGTTGAGTTGCGTCGTTATTTATTTATATTCACAAAGAGAGCCTATGCTCGAGCTACCATCGGATTGAATTGGGCTCCATACTTCCGGGCCGAGCTTTAGACCTATTTGTTCGCTGAAACTGTATCGCATAGTGTATATTGTAATGTGCCCACCAATCGATCGTTTTCTGTTTATATGTGTATAAAGGTGTAGAATACAGATAACAGAATTACATAGAACATATTTGATAGTTGTTTAGTTCCTAACTAAACATTCACGATTAGGATCTGAGATTGAGAAAGAGATGATTCCGAAAGCTGAACCTCGTTCTCATTTAATGCAGTGAGTTACTTTTTCGATAGATATTGTACATCGCTTGTATATGGCACTCAGTGATTAAAAAGTTCAGAAATTTTAGAATCAAAACTTAGATGGTCCCAACGTCACTATTATTTCAAAATAAAGGTTGTGATAGACTAACAGTGTATTATGTTATAATAATAATGCATTATATAATAGCGAATGTAATAACTGAATTTTTGTTGAAAACGAATGAATGATTTATTTATTTATTTATTTGATTGGTGTTTTACGCCGTACTCGAGAATATGTCACATATACGACGGCGGCCAGCATAATGGTGGGTGGAAACCGGGCACAGCCCGGGGGAAGCCCACGACCATCCGCAGGTTGCTGAAAGACCTTCCCACATACGGCCGTAGAGGAAGCCAGCATGAGCTGAACTTGAACTCACAGCGACCGCATTGGTGAGAGACTCCTGGGTCATTACGCTGCGCTAGCGCGCTAACCAACTAAGCCACAGAGGCCCCATGAATGAATGAATGAATGAATGAAGGAGTGAGTGAAAGATTATGGCTTAGCGACAAAGCCACAAATATTTCAGTCATATATCATTGCCAGAAAAATAACAGATAATATTTTTCAGTGTGTCATCGTCCAGAAATAGATCAAAGTATTACACACGTACTTTGGACCCATGCAGCATTTCTGAGTTTCCCACTATACGCTATACCGCGCAAACAACAACTGCACAACTTACAAGAGCTGTATTTGAAACCACAACCTTTCTTTGGGTGTTTAATCACTATTTCTACGGGACCATGTACACGAGGACAGTTGAGCGCAGACAGATTTAATTATTATTTATTTTTTTATCACATCAGTTTTCAACTGTTCTAAAAGTTCACCAACTTTTTTTACTATATAAACACCGTCATAAATATTACCGATGGGGAATGGGGTTACTTTTCTTGTTGTTGAGAAGGATAGTGTTGCGTGGAAAAGATGTAAATGGCAGAGAACGCATTCATTGGCTAACCGATATACACAGGCTGCGATTGGCTGTCTGTTTGCCGGCCGGCTTTCTCATATGCTGTGCCGTATTTGTTTGTCGACCTGAATTAAACAAATATAGGTCAGTCTACGTCCGGGAGAAGTCTTTTTCGAGGGCTATAAATACGCGAAACATTTTGTGAGGAGCCAAAAGCCTCCTTCAGCAGCTTTCTGACAACAGTCACTGATTCGCCTAATTCCACCAAGATGGTTTACACTACGGCTGTTTTCCTGTTGGGCACCTTCGTCTTCGGCACCCATGCATGGGGTCCGACAGACTGCGCCTACTCCGTCTGGAGCGAATGGAGATCTTACAACAGCGGGACTTTCCAGTTCCGCACTCGGGACATCCTCCGTAACGCCAGGCAAGGTGGCCAGCCATGTGTTGGGGACAGAGTTGAATACAGACCAGTCAACGGTAAGCCAATAAGTCAACTTTGTAGGATAGCAACTGTTCCAGAGATCGCTCAGTTACGCATATCGCTATATCTATGAAACTTTTGTGGACGTACGAGAAAAACATGTTGGTGTGAAGTTAAGGAAACCACGCCAATCCTGACACATTGTACGAACAGCCTCACAGCGTACCGGTAACAGCTCCATGACAATGCGATAAAGATGAAATAAGATCAGCCACAGCTGTCTTTTCTTGAAAACTTTTTGCCAAATGTTTTTAAAGTAAAATTTCTGCAAAGCTAATCGAAGTTCTGGATTTGTGGCTGAAACTTTTTGTTTGGCGTTTTCGCACAGTTTCATCGTGGTTGATTGATCAGTACTTTGTGGACATCTTGTAATATATATAATGTACTACAAATTTTATAAGGTCAATTCATACTTAAATACGTGATTAAATAAAAAAGCACGCAAGATAGATGCATCTGCGTCTTATATGTACACTTGTATAATGGCATTCAGCACATACATATGTTTGGTATTGTGATTTGATGTTACGTTCAAAATCATAATGTCATGGCGGTGTCTGCGTGTAGCCAAAAAGTCTCTTATCCACCAACACGGTGATAGTAATCTGACATCGCGCGATTGGCATTTCCTATGTCTGTGTAAACATTTGCTAGGAAATTTCTAGTACAATTTCTGTATACGGCCTTGCTTTGGTTTAAACTCCCTAATGCACCGCGAATTGTGAGAAAAAGTTACCGTACGAAGAAAACCTTTGTTCGCGAAATTTTAAGCTTGTTCCAGGTACTGCCCTCAACTTAAAGCAAATCTGGAACTTCGTCTTAACAATTGTCCTCTTTGTTTCATTTCAGCGCAACTCGATCCGGGTTTTGAGGGATTTTTGTCCATGTTTTTGGCGGGAAACGCCCCGTCGTACAACTTAGCTGGAGGAGGGTTCTATACGCTGTCACGTGACTTTGTCATTCTTCTCGACACAACAATAAATGTCCAGTTGTTCCCATATTATAAATCTCTGGTGTCGAACATCTTGGGGAAGGTATGCGGGGATTTCTCAAGCAACCCCAGTGACAACCGAGTCACTATGGCGTCGTTTGACAGCTCAGAGACGGCGATTCACACATTTTCTGATACCCAGTCAAGGGAGATAATGCAGGACAAAGTCCTGAGGGTTCCTAGATCCCAGTACAGCACTTACGCTAACATCATACCGGCAGCTGACTTTGCCAGGACCACTTTGCACAGTGATACTTCAGGTATTATTGAGTACATCGCTATACAATATAAAATATAAGTACTTATTTCCATATATATTAATCCGTCTTATCCCAGATGTACCAGACTCGAATGTTATTTATTTATCTATTGATTTATTTATTCATTTGGTGTTTATTATTATTATTTCACTCATAGGCTTAAGTTTTAATAACTCAGGATTATATCAGACACTTGCCGAAGGTTGATGGTTTAACCCATTCCGGTCACTCTGGTTTCCTCCACCCTTAAAGTTTTCTTCAGACTGGCATCCAGTATTTATGTAGACCTATACGGTAATATTCAAAATTATGGAGAGGTGATGACAGTTATATAAGAATCATCAGTCTATCAAAATATATTTTATGGTATGCAGTTGGGCTCTTATCTTTATTCATTCTCTTCAGGCACCAGAACATATAACAATGCAACAAAGGAAGTTCTCCTTGTGACGTCATCTCCGGATTACTGCTCGCGCGGTCTGACCAGAGCCTTGAATCGTCTTCGTACCGTAGCTGAAGTTTACATCCTTGTCATTGGTCGCCCTAGTAACTCCTGCCTGGAGAGCCTTACCACTTCTCCGACCGAGTTTCACTTCCGGCAGCTTGAGGACGTCGCTGCTATCACGGACGGTTCTGCACTTTTGTTAGATCAGTCGCAAGGAAACAACTTCTGCGTTCGCAACACGGGTGGTGGACAACACTACTGAGAGAGTCGGTAACTGACCAGACTGTTACTTGAAGCCTTCCATGATTCAATTTAAGTTTAATGTGCATATTTGGTGAAGTAATTTTCCAGTATTATTATATCTGTCACTTTAGAAGTTAACTCAAACGGCCATAAGCATTGTCCTTGGATTTTATATCCAAGTCCACCAAATGTTGAAGTGTATCGGTTGTAGCCCTCTAAGCATCCTTGTACATATGTGCGTAGAACCATTGCTTATTCATTTTTGTAAAACGTGATTCCACACCATCGTTGTAAGTAGAAGACATCTAAGTTATTTTAGAGTTTTTCAGGGTGAAATTTCCAACCTGATACTTGATCCTGGAATATGACAATGTTCAAAACATGATTAAAGATTCACAACTGTACATAAAAGATATGGATTGATAATAATAAACCTTTTTAGTGTATCTCGAAGATTTATGTCATTTATCTTTATGTCATATGAAATGGCGTTTTCTGGCTGTGAATGATCTCGGATGAATGAATAAATGCGCTGAATGCTGCACGGTCATCGACGAAAAATCTAAATACACACAAGAATGCGTTTTGGTTTATATGCTCCATGACTCCTCGCCTGATTGACTGATGCTAGTCGCCATGCTCAAGAATATTCACTTATAAGCCCAAAGTACACCACCAGCATTTAGAACGTAACTGACCAAACTCTTCACATTTACTCTACAAATTTTCACAAGAATAGCGAGCTTGATGTACCTCATATTATTTTCTACTGATCCACATCGCCAGAGAGCGGCTAATTTTGATCCAGCACCACCTATGGACCGCGAGTGAAACAGCATCTTTTCCATACATGGTTGACTGCTTACCCAGTAACAACCAGATGTTTATGATTATGTTACATACCAACGGGTTTTATAGAGAACCAATTATGCGAAAAACAGGTCCACACGGTTCTCTGAGGAACTATAAGGAACCAAGATTTCTGAGAGTGTAGTGCATCCTCACTTAAACGCCATGCACGCACTGCATGCCATGCGTGCTGAAGACACTAGACACGGTACCCCACCCACTAACATTATATACTGACACTACGTTGATCACATAGTTTTCAAATAACATTAAACCCATGACAGAACATTTTGATGGATGAAATAACAAACAAATGGTTGACAAAATATGGAATGCCAATACCTAAAAATATTAATCTGTTGAGTTTATCAGAATGTCTGTTCTGTTAAGTGATGCCTGAATGTATTCGCTTATCATAACATATTACTGTGTTATATGCAATGTATTATTCTGTTATCCTATTATCCTATTAACAAGGTCATTTATTTGGATATTTGTGCTTTAAAAATAACGGTATAGTCTGGTGCAATAATAGAATACATTCTAATTTCCCTTCACATACAATATACGTTCACTTTTGTAATATAAAGATTAGCATTTATCTTGGTAAACTTTTACCGGTCACGAGTACATCTTTACTGAAACATTTGCTCAAAAAGATGCAGCCTAATTTTGTAGTCCTCATCCATGCCTGCTGCAGTAAGGCCTATAGACCTGTTTGCTATTTCAACGTAGTGATTTAATATACATAATTTAAAGAAGACAAGTGTCTTAATTGTACAAATGTAAACGTTCAGCTATTTGAGTGGAGACTGGAATATACCCGTACCTGAAGATGTACACGTTTACTGACTGGTCACTAAAACGAGACAGCTGTCGCCCAGTTGCAACAATGACTGGTTTTTGCAGCTTGGACTGAAACAGTTCATCTTCACTTTCCACTTTTAGTATAAGTCTCTTAATCTGTTCGCTGAGAGATTCTACTCTGGAGAGATGCGGTCGTTGTTGTTCACCACCACCCTGCTGGCGTACATCGTCGGTGCGGTCCGAGTTTTGACGAACATCCACCTCCTGCTGAACATTAACACCTCCAGTAGCCATTGCACATCTAGATCCAGGGTCAGGTCAAGGTCATATCACCAGGTCATTTCAGGGGTTTTTCTCCACTCACCACGACGAATCATCTTATCTCCCATCCCACTTCTGACACCAAATGTAAAGGTGTGGGAATAAACACATGTAGACCATCTGCTACGACTGTTATAGTTTATTAGGAGTTGGTGAACGGAGATGTTGTACAGAAGTGAGGGAGAAACCACAAGAAAGAAAAATACCTGCAATGTACAAAAATAAACACCACATGTACTCACAGTCAATTAATGTTCTATGATAAAAAGGCATTTCATATATAGACACAGTTCAGATTTACATCACTCCAAGAGAACCAGAAGTCACATCCTTTACTACTGTAGAGGAAGGGTTATTTCCTTTTCATGGAATACCATGCGTGTTTACTTAGTTTCCTTTCTTTAGAGTTGTTTTACATGCGTTTGGTGACTAAGTAATGTGATTAGAAACGTTGTGTAACTAAGGTTAGTGGAACGGCTCGAACTCCCGAAGCTGAAATGACCTGGGTCAATGTGTTTCACAATTTATGAAACCTGTGATCGTTAAGTTATACATCTGAGACAGGCGTTGTGCCAGCTATAGAGAATGGGGACAGCGTTCCAAGCCGATTCCTCTGACCAGGTCTCCACATCAGTTACCATGCTTGCCTGGGCGAAATGATTGGGGATAGCCTCAAGTTGCCATTTATGGCAAACAGCAACATTCCATCACCCCTTCCGTCATGGCTAAGTAAAAGTAGGGACACATGTAGAGAGGAATGCCGTGAGTTCTTTTTTTGTTGTTGTTGCCTTATGTTTGAATACTTGCTTTCACAATAACCTAATAAATTTCAATATTGTTTTGTTAACCTGTGTCTGAGCCTCGTTTTTGGAGAGTTGGCCGTCTGGCATTTTGGCTGATTCGCGTCACTTGGGGTCCTAACTTACGAACCTGGGTAGGTCAAGGAAGACAGCATTAGTTGCCTCCTGTTACACTACTCTTATCCAATGTATGTGTAAACCCCCAGGTCAGATCTGCCCAAATCTCCAGGCCAGATCTGCTCTGGGTGTTCACCAGTAAGCTAGTCACATCAGTAACCAAGCCTTATGCTTGTGGGGGAGTGTCCATGGCCTGAGAGGGGGTGGGAGGTCACATGACCTCCGCACCCCAGCCTTGCCATGCGGCCCTTTGTTTTAGCCCCACTCCCTCCAAGACAGCCGAGCAGTCAAGACGTGTTTTGCCAAGATCACAGCCAGTCTTCATTTATACATTTCACCCAGCTAAGAATTTAACCCTTGTGGTCTCAGAACACTTCCATAAACTGATATATGTAATTCTTGTTACATATGCACTTATCTGACTGTGCCATATAGGATATATTATGCACATCTCTTTGAGTAATTTAGGTTATTACTTCGGGTAGCCATTCACGAGTTAGTGTGATCTCTGCAAAGAGATACACACATTCTAAAAGGATTGGCTGAGTAGATTTCAGGAATTTACACTAAGAAACAGGTGGGATAACTGCTTCTCCCATCAACCTGTTTACAGTAAAAATATTTGGTTAGCTGTGTTAGTTTGGGGTAAACCTCCACACTGGAACTATTAACCCACTTAAGACTAAGTGACCACTGTTTACTTAAATTAATCTGGAATTTAAGGATTATATGTATCAACTACCAGCTTTTGCCTAAACTTAACTTAATCTCCTAACTTCCAGAACAGATAGTTCCTTTTATCCTGGTTAACACATGGTCAAGCCTAATTCCTTTGTTTGAGCTGACCATACCAGCCTCCAGTAGCTACAGACATGTTGATTACCCCAGTGTATGTAAGCAAGGTGGCAGCACATCTGGAAGGGATTAATTTCTCCTTGGCATCTATTGCCCCTGATGACCCCTGCTGGTTAATCTCATCCTATCAGCCCAGCCTTTATCAAGTGGCTAAACAAGATGGCTGCACCAGCAGTACACAGACCAAATGAAAACTCAGTACAATAGCAACCACTTGTAACTGTTCTGAGTTTTTGTATTTAGTTATGCCTCAGTGATACAACACAATCCTCAGAAATTACATATCACTGCAGATGCACATATACTGGAATTTATCATACTTTTGGACTTTGACCTTTTGAGTCCAGTGTACATGTTCTCTATGGCCAGTCAGTAAGCATTTGTTATTATTGTTGATAGATACATATATATAGATATTAACTTTGTATATACAGTTAATATGCATATGGGCTATCGCGTGGTAATATTGTGTTTAGTTTATAGATTTTATCAAAATCCCCTGTCTGACAAGCATGTTGATGTTATATCGTCCGACTGATGTATACCTGGTCAATTATTGTTCCCTTATTAGGAATTGCATACATATATCTCATTGATAAATGGTTATCATGTTTAAACGTTTCCGTCATAATTTGTTATTCTGTCTAAATGCGTAATTTGACATTTTGACTACCTTAAGAACAAGGGTTACCAGCACATACCATACAATGACATGTCACATGCACCACATACATGTGGTTATCATGCGTGACCCGTATCATTGTTCCTCATGCGGTAACCGTTCTGGATAGTACAATATGTATACAGCCCATAAAAATGTACCACTCAGATTATTATTGCATACATTAGCCTACACTATTGATTTGTAACCTGTATGTTAAATGATCAATTTAAATTAAGAGTAATTTACGAATGTTGTGTTTTGGTTGGAGGTGAAGGTCAGCTGGCATAGACCAGCAGGTCTTGTTATATATGAGATATGACCTGGCATCATAAAATGCATTTGTACCCATCATATGGATACACTGAGTCATCTAAATTTCTAATGCGAGCCTGGCCCCTTATTAGCCTGGCAACGTACTCGACATTATGTTTAGATGCTTCTCTTAAACAGGATACCGGTAACCCTGTGACCCTTGGCCTCTCTAGTATTGACTATGTTGCAATCATTGTTAGCATGATGTCACTTGGTTTCTAGATGCCATGCTTAAACGTTACATGCATTATGGTCTGACTGTCAGGCTGACCTCTCAACTTCAACCTACCTTGACCTACATGTATGTGTACAGGTCGCTGTGTATACATGTGGACACAAATGTAACATGTCTATTATATAATTGGGTTAATAATCATGTCCAACACCTTAACTTGTTTAACTTACCTGTTATGATCGTATGGCGCTTCTATTAAGTCTTTGAAAGCTAAGTTCTAAATTATTTACTCATTAATACTTGAAAGCTCTAGTAGCTCCCCATTCCCTCCACGACAGCCGAGCAGTCAAGACGTGTTTTGCCAAGATCACAGCCAGTCTTCATTCATACATTTCACCCAGGTGCTGTACCGTCTTGACTGCCAGACATTACCCTCTAGGCTGCTTCTCCTTGTGAGTCCCTCAGCGGGAACACTGTCCAAATTCAGAAGGAAGGAAGGAAGGGAAGAAACATATTTACAGATACTCCTACTCTTATACTGATTACCCCTGTCTCACATAATAAATTCTCAGGCTGTGGCACTTGTGAAAACCCACCAGAGCATTTGAGTTTCTTTGTCTAGCATATATTTAACACTTGTTCCCCCAAAAGCCAGTCACGTGTCCACCCGACAACGTAAGATAGTCTCGCAGGTGATTCAACCACAGACAAACAGGTCTTACATATGCAACATTATCTTATCTTATCTGACACAAGACAATTCTCACAATAACTATCATAGAATTGCAACCTCTGTTCTAAAATCGCCTGTTTATACATCTACACAAAGCATGCTATGCCAGTGAAAACATCACTATTACTGACCACTCACTAAACATCCTAAAACATTTCAATACAACCTTATCTGTATATAAGTAGAACTGAATTTAACGTGCACATTAACTAAATTTAAAAAAAAGTGTAAGGAAATATTAATCTACATTTCGACAACTGATAGATTTGTCACAACTGACAATTACTAAAAAAAGAAAACTACAACAGTTAAACAACTGCCTGGACCTATCCTGATTCAGTGGAGTCTATGACAATGTAACATAATACATCAGGCACCTCTACTACATCACTACAGTAACATTTCGTTTTAATAACAATATCATCTACACACATTGTTATCTAACCAGAGGGGAAACTCTAAAACTCAACTCCCAAGAGAGCTACAGCATCCCATTCAGTAAAGCAGCTACTTATGCAGCGCCTGGCAGTTCAGAATAACAATCAACTTAGCTGGGGTATAATGAAACAACGACAGACAATTAGTCTATGGTCTAATAACTAGTAGTAATAAACTAAAATATCCTTATGAATTTCAGTCACTTTATAATACTGATGGCATAGTTCCCTACTTACATTTACATTATGATTTCACATAATATACTCTCTATATGGCCGTGGCATCCTCTGTAAGGATCCCAGCGGCATTACATAAACATGTAATGTACTATATATACGAGAATTCTACAGCAATTTCCACATTTGTACTTTAACGGCCAAAATATAACTGTTTGCTAGCTCAAATACACATTTTACTTTTAAACCTCTAAAAGACATCATGTAGCACAAAATAAAGCCTTCTCGAGTCAATACGGATTTCTTGAGATTTTACGGTAAGTCGCACTTGTTCACCATGACATAATCCCACTTTGTTTTTTAGAATCAAATCTGTTGATTTACGCAATGTCATCTGAGAAGACAAAGTTCTTTCAACAGCGCACTGAAACTGCACCTTCCTTCCAACAACTGTGCATTCCTACATACATGACAAAAATTACGAAACATGATAGGTCTGATCGTCTGCGACCTACACGATTGCGATTTAAGATGGCGGGTGACCTCGATCGGTCACATCTAGTGTGCGTCTTAATTACACATACAAAAACAAATCTTTCAATATATACTGACTTCAGACAATGAATGAGGATTATGCAAAATAACTGTTACAAAAAAAAAATGATGGGTAATAAACTTTTGTGAGCTAATCAGCCCCGAACAGTCACGGAGATCTCCGAACACACACCAACATGCCAGTCACCGATAATGACCTAATTACTTGGTGCACCTCTTACACTAAGCCAGATAATTTCCATGATATTTAGATGAAGGTATTGTGCTGGCTATCTACGCGGGCTATAACAGGCTATAAATGATCAATTGTGCCAATATGTTGGCATCTAACGTCAATAATGTTCCAACACCACTAATGTGACAGACACAGCCCAGACCATAAAAGTAACTTTCCTCCAAGATGGCCAGCAGACATGATGCATGGGGACTGTTGACTTAATCATGTTTTCTCCATACACAAACGGGACTGTCCGTCCCTATCACAACTTGACTTTCATCAGAAAATATCGCATTTTTCACTCTCGATAATTCGTCCAGTTCCTCCTTTCCTTACACCATTTTACACCCTTTTGTGCCAGGGTAAGGCGCCACCGAGTTCGCACACATTGCATGGTCCTTTATAGACAGTGTTTAGCCTTCTTGGTTAAGGGCTATTTCATACTGATGATGTGCAAGTGCTCATAACTCTTTTGTGTTTGTGTTAGGTGTGTAATACTACTTTTTTTCTTACTTTTTTGGATACATTATTGTGACTATGATGCTTCCATTGGTAGAACCGTTGAACACTGTTGTTATGAGAGAAGGGAAGGTTTAACTACATCTGTATGTAAAAGGCCCGGTTTGGGTACGAGAGTATCCATGACATGGCTGCCGCCTCGCCAAAGGCGGTCGGTTTGAGTTAAGCTGTCGCTTATTTGCCTGTCATCGCTCTATGCTTGTATCTGTTATCCTTCCAGGGTTGCACACGACTGTCACACATACGACTGAGCCCAGTCCAAATGTAAAACCAGAGGAAAGAAATAAAGAGCATAGTCACAAGCAAGCCAGCGTTGTTCCAGCTGTGAAACTGAAAGGACCGGTAAACTCCACTCCGGTTACATTTTTTCTTCTTCACCTCACGAACCGCAATTCTCTTTCTTGCAACTCGTCTTTTGTACCCTGCTTTCTGCAAGTTTCTTGACACATTTTTCTGACAAAATTGACATTCCTTCCCCTCATTTAGCTTGTTGGTCACATCTGACAAACTTAATCTTCTGGTAAAACATACGTGAAAACCCTGATTTACCTGGAGCATGAAATGGTGCTTTCCTTTGTTTCTCGTCCATACACGGCTGTTTACCTTTCCGACCGATCTTGTCAAACAATGTTTACAAACAAACCGTAAGAGCCGACGACGATATGACGTCATGAATATATTTATGAAAACTTAAAGTCTATTTCATATAAAAGGTTTGATATGTTTATATGTCTGTATATAGAGCTGAACATAAACACATCAACTTCGCGAAGCGCAATTCCGCAATATTATGGAAGTGACGAATACTTATGTGCACTGACCGAAACCCGAGACCTCGCTCTATGGGTGGAGTATACATTGTAGCGGTCCAATTATTGTATTTATCTTATGTGCTTTCGTTACTTATGATGTCTTCTCCTCAAGTATACAGGTACTTATGTCAGTGCGACATAAATGTACAAATTGAACTGAGGACAATAAATGTTCTTTTGCTGTGTGAAACAAGAACGAAAATAGAAGGTAAAAGTTTTTCAGATAAGACAATGACATAGAATTTCGTAATTTTTAGATTATGGCTATATTGTTGAAAATACTTATAATTATCCCAAATGTGTAGGAATGCAGATACATGAACAACAACAACATCTCTCGTTCATGAAACAGATGGACGTAAGTTTAAATCTTTCTACGAGAATACATAAACACTATACTGGCAAATATTGACTTCATAAATTAAAAACTATGGCCTCATATAACTGTCTTACCAAAATTTCGGTGAAAATTCCTGCAGAAATGAATATATATAAACTTCCCTGCCTTAAATTTATTTCTCAAATCCCGGTACGTTTTACTGGTACACAGGAAGCGCTGGCCACCATGGTCCACGCCTAACCCCATATCAAAAGATCACAGCCGAGATCCTTGGCTAGTGTAGATTCGTCGTTGATTCTCGCGGAGATTTATTCATTCAGAAACGTTCTAATGTGACAGGACGGGACTACGAGCTGAGGATTATGTACAGAAATGATACATATAAATATCAAACAGCAACTCAAGTCCATATCTTCTTTTGGACCGATTTTATTACCCACGGAACATGCGCATGCCTGCAGGAAAAAATGACCGCCCGTGCAATCCCTTCTAGATAGGTTACCGTAATTGACCCACGCAGTCGTTAAATACCGTACAATTGGTATAATGACGCAACACATGACAAATATAAGGCACATGTTTGACAAACAAAGGAAAAAAATACACCCGGGGAGTATAAGAGGATAGTCCTTATATTCCAGTGTACTTGTTGTGATATTGTCATAGTTTGCCACGTGCATTTGTTTAGATCATAGCACATGTGTATGTTTACATCACATGATCAGCTCCCCTATGTTAATATTCATGACGTTGCAGCATAGCGATTGGCTAATAATAAGTAAGTAACATACTGCGGGACTGCTCAAGGTGATGAACCGAGTGGAATAGAATGACAGTCTGAAAGGAGACGCTGTTTCGAGTCCTTTATTTACTTATACTTTCTTACGTCAAAAGACGGTAACATAAAAGTATTACATGGTGTCAGAAGTTCAGAATAACCTTCGAGATAGCGGTAATGTTGCAGAAAACTGGTCACGATGGAAGAAACTGATGCACCTCGTGTTTACCGGACCGGATGCAAACAAGTGGAAAGCGGAGCAAAAGCCGTACAGTTCTTGATAAATATCGGACAAAAAGGCAGAGACATTTGCAGAGCATGGCGTTCTAGTGGTGAACTTTCAGAGGAAGATTCTAAGAAGCCAGAGAAACTGTTCGAACTTTTCGAGTACTACTGCAACCCGTAGAAAAACACAACGTAAGTACAACGTAAGTTATTTCATCAACGGGGTCAAAGTCAGTCAGAATCGATAGACGAATGGGTCACTCAGTTAAAACTCATTGGCCGTGACTGTAGTTTTCATGATCTAGACGACATGATTAAAGACAGGATTCTCGTGGGCTCAAATTCAGGAAAAACTCCCCTTAGAAGATGATCTGACTCTAGAAAAAGCAACAAAAATTGCCAGGGTTCATGAAATATCACGTGAACAATTGAAAGTGTTGAACAAAACTCCCGACGAAGTCCACGAGCTAAATTTGAGAATAAATTTGGAAAGAATAAATTGAAAATTGGTCAACAGAAATTTTAGGGACAAAACCAACAGAAATTTAACAAGTTTCAGAAACGGAACACACATGACAAGCAGGACAATTCTCAGTGTGGTCGGTGTGGATATGAACATAAGAAGTCAGAAACTTGCCCAGCAGTGGGAAAAAATTGTATGAAATGTGGCATCAAAAATCATTTCAGGAGAATGTGTAGGTCTAAATGAGCTCATGCTGTTTGTGAAGGTAATCATAACACAGAGACTGACACTGAAGACAATGTGGTATTTTAGGTACAGTTCACAAAACTGAAAACAACGAAAATGAAGCTTATGCAAACATTGAAATAGGAAACACAGGCAAAACTCTCAGGTGTAAACTGGATACTGGAGCACAGGTAAACTGCATTCCCACAGAAACATACAAAAGACTACTGTCAAGCGAAGTACCTTTACAAACACCCTTTCTCCCCAAGCTGTCAGGATATGGTGGTAATCAACTCAAAGTCACAGGTAAATGCACGGTACCATGCAACTGCAAAAACATTATTCAGAACTTAGAGTTTGTAGTCGTGGATAACCCAGCGAAACCCCTCCTAGATTTCAACGCCTGTAAGCTGCTACACCTGGTGAAAGTGGTTATGACAATTGATCAACCAATCACAAAGCAGTTTTTGACTAAAGAATCAGTGGTCAAGGAGAACAAGGATATCTTCACAGAGCTTGGTTGTCTTCCAGGAAAAGCCAAAATTAGACTTAAAGACAACGCACTACCAGTTGGACACGCACCACGGCGTGTCCCCGTAGCATTAAGGGATCGTGTCAAAAATGAACTAAAACGTATGGAGACAATGGGCGTTATCAGAGCCATTGACGAGCCCACAGAATGGGTAAGCTCAATGGTGGCCGTCGCGAAAAAAGACAACACACTGCGGATATGTATCGACCCGAAGGATTTGATCGAAAACATAATGCGAGAGCGCTGTCAACTCCCTACATTGGAGGACATAACACATAAACTGGCAGGTGCGAAGTACTTCAGTCGGCTCGACGCAAAATCCGGGTACTGGCAGATCCAGCTAGATGATGAAAGTAGTGAACTCACAACATTTAAATCTCCTTTTGGCAGGTGGGCATTTACACTCTTAACTTTTGAACTGCACGACGAGCGACTCAGAGAACTACTTCAGAGATGCCGTGACAAAAACCTGCACCTGAATTCTGCAAAAATGAAAATTGGGGTCACAGAGACAAAGCTCTACGCACACACTCTCACGTCGGAAGGTCTAAAACCTGACCCAGACAACATTATAGCGATTGAACAGATGCCGACCCCTACCTCGTAAAAGGAACAGGAAACGCTGATGGGTATGATCAATTACCTCACCAAGTTTGTCCCAGGGCTTGCCACAGCCACAGCTCTAATAAGAGAACTCTTAAAAGAAGATGTGGAGTGGCTATGGGACGCAAATTGTGACAAAGCATTTGAAGAGGTGAAATCCATCATCACGCGAACACCAGGGCCGGTGTTAGCATACTATGACGTCACCAAGGACGTCACCCTCCAAGTAGACGCGTCAAAATCAGGCCTTGGCGCGGTCATTCTTCAAGAAGGCAAACCAGTTGCCTATGCTTCACGAGCACTTATGCCGACACAGGAAAACTATACACAGATAGAAAAAGAAATGTTGGCAATTTAGTTTGGGTGAGAGAAGTTTCATTCTTATATCTATGGAAAACAAGTGACAGTACACAGTGATCACAAGCCGCTTGAGATAATCATGCGCAAACCACTGGCTTCAGCACCACCCAGACTACAGCGCATGATGCTGGGCTTACAGCTCTACGTGTGCGGACATACTGTCGAGAAATTACAAATCTGGACATGACGCACATGAAGATCCAACACTGGAAGAGCACGTTCATGCAGTATTTGAACTGATCCCAGTAACTGATCAAAAAGTGGAAAAAATCAAATCGGAAACATAGAAGGATCAAACTCCCATCAAACTTAAACCTGTCATTCACAGAGGCTGGCCACAGACTAAACAACAAGTGGACGCTCATCTGAGAGAATTCTGGCATGTTCGAGAATGTCAAAAGTGACAAAATTGTGATTCCAGCATCATTGCATGTCGACATGCTGCAACGGATACATGCAGAACATTTCGGCATGGAACTTTGCAAACCACGTGCTAGAGAATTTCTCTACTGGCCGCTCATGTGTTCACAAATTGAGGACTATGTGAACAGCTGTAGCACATGTCTTGAACACAGATCCTCCCTACCGAAGGAACCGATGATGTCACCGCCGATACCCGATACAAACGGGCCATGGAAATTGTTAGCCACAGACCTGTTTGAGTGGTACAACCGTAATTATCTCATTGTGGCTGATTATTATAGTACACTATTTTGAGATCACTATTTTTTATTATGAAGAAAGCCCAGACCGATGGTACTGACCCGTACATGGGACTGTTAGTCTACAGAAATACACCCACTGATGGAACCGCTACACCAGCTAAACTCCTAATGAGTCGTCGTCTTCGAGACAACCTCCCAGTCCAACAAAAACGGCTCCGTCCATCTGTACAAAACGTAAAAGATGTACAAAGGCGACTTTCACAGAAACGGATGAACAGTGAGAAATACTACAACCGTAACACCCAATCTCAAAAACCATTAAAGGAAGGAGAGGATGTGTACGTGCAACAACTCAATGGAAAATGGAAACCAGCGATAGTGAGAAAAGTAGCCGACATACCACGATCATATATTGTCTCCACATCTGATGGTGGACATTATCAACGGAACCGTCGTCACATCATTTCGTCCAAACCAGCCCCGCTAGCCAACAGTCCGAACAACAAATCAACAGGCTCGACACCTTCCACCGCTGGAAAACCCATTTCCTCCCGAGACTCCGAAACCACCAGACACACCTCCAATTTCACAGTTCTCACGTTTTGGTCGAGGTATTAAGCCCAATATTTTATCTGATTTGACAACTGGATAAAGTGGAAGTGTGTATGTGTTATTGTGAGCACAGTTTGTTTTGCTCTCAGTTGCAGATCTCAGTCAGAATTCCAGCTCCAACCGTGAATTTGTGAATCAGTGATTAATGTATGCATTCTATTCAGTTCATTGGATTCCATCATTCCTCGGCGTCTCAATGAGTGATGCATTTACAGATAGTTTCGGTTTTTCCATCACTCAGATTCATGGATTTGGATGATTCAAAGTGCTATGATAATTTTATTTGCTATGTTCACTTGTTCCGAATTGTGTGATCTTGATATTCTTCTGAAAGTTTAATGGATGGATAAATTTGTGTTTAACTTTAAAACCTGGTGAACCACGGATATCATTTGACCAACTCCAACTCAAGTTTTAAGTATCAAACTGACTCTACAAATACTTACAGTTTGCAGTGTATTCTATTTTGTTTTAAATTGAAATTTGTTGCATTTGAAATGTATACTTGGGCAGTCCTTTAGAAGCGAACATAAGACGGTAACATAAAAGTATTACACTTGTTACATTATGAGACACAAGTATCTCGACCTACCATTTTCGTGGCCTTTTCATGTTATAGTTAGTGCGTCCGCCCCTATCAAAGCGGGAAGACCTACCTGCGATCAATCCCGGGCCAGGTCATACCAAAATCATTTAAAAATTAGTACTTGTTGCTACCTTGCTCAGGCTGAGCCATAGGTGGGAGAATCGTCTGAACGCTGGTCAGAAGTGCATTGTCTAGAACTGGAACTCATATAGCAGAAGGATAGCCAACAAGACAAAACCACGTTATTTCACGGTCTCGACGAGAAATTTCGTGAATGTAACAGTACATGGCTAGGCTGTGGGTGAGGAAATGGGTGCCGGGGTCTCTATCAGCACACAGACCCCCATTACAACTTCCGTTTTTCGGTAGGGTAGTTCTGTGTATTTTAGGGTATAAAGTCTTATTTTGCTCCCAAGCGGCCATGTTTGGTGTACAGGTGCATGCTTGGTATTAAAATGCTGGAAACTGTCTAAACTTTGAAGAGGTATGAGCTTTGTTGATGAAAGTTTGAAATTCTGGGCGAGAGGACACAAGGTGTGAGGTAGTGATGAGGCTGCGAGTGACGTCCCCTTGGCGTTGCTAGGCACGCCTCCCAGCTGCCGGCATGGAAAGGTCCAGATTTTGACAGTCAACCTATGTCAAGATTTTTATGGCTCGTTTCTCGCAGGCTGGGCCAGGTATGCACCAAAGCTTATTGGTCACGGAATGTTTGGGACTGAGCTACAGTGCTAGACGTTAACATTGTCGCTTATGGAAAATGAATGGGGGTCTGAGACCATCAAGTTACTGACCTGTTTTTTTCTCTTCATGGGACATACTGATAAGGTCTCGTCTTACTAAATCGACGTTACATGACATAGGTATGTGGCGACAAGAATTTTTGAGCGATCCCTTACCACTGGTGGGTAAATTCTACCGGTTAGTTCAGAAGCCATCCATTGTTCCTCCACTGGGTGTCCGCATCCAGAAACATGTGCAAGCAGCTGGACTTTGGCTGGATACTATCACCCCCATACGCATCCAGGAAGATCCACCGTGGTTATGTCCTGAGCCTCAGGTTGATACCTCGCTCTCCTCCTTGAAGAAATCTTCCACCAACCCTTTAGTATACCAGCAGGAGTTTAGTAATATGTGTTCAAAGTATCCATTTTATCACCGCATATTCACTGACGGTTCCAAGAATGATGATGGCGTGGCTTCTGCCGCTGTCCTTGGGCCCAGAACCATTTCAACACGGTTTCCAAATTCCTGTTCTGTATTTACTGCGGAAGCCAAGGCAATTTTGTGCGCACTTCGGTCCATTCCAGAACTAGGAGATAGCAAATTTCTCATCTGCTCTGACTCCCTTTCCTGCCTCCAGGCAATTCGGCCTAGTTAGCCTGTACATCCAGACATTATGTCTATCAGGGAGATGTTTAAACGACTTAATGAAGATTTTATCATTGTCTTTTGTTGGGTGCCCGAGCATGTGGGTATCCCTGGGAATACTGCTGCAGATGAAGCCGCGAAGGCGGCTTTGCATTCCGTTACTACCCAAACTGACGTTCCATATTCGGACTTGCGTTCACTTATTTGCTCCTATATCAAGCGCTTGTTTCAGGCTCAATGGGATGACCAGACAACCAATAAACTGCATGATATTCGTCAGTTTGTTGGTCCAGCGCCTTCCCTTTCACGGCATCGTCTCCGTTCTTGCATTTTGAGGAGGTGTCGTATCGGTCACACACGTGCTACGCATGGGTATTTGTTGAAAGGAGAATATGCTCCTCATTGCTTTGCTTGTGATCAACGGTTCACAGTCAAGCACATATTGCTTCACTGTGGCGACTTTACTCCTGTACGAGATTCCTTTTATCACGTGAGCTCTCTTTCAGAACTTTTCAATTCTGTAGAAAGTGATACTATTTTTGACTTTCTCTCTACCATTGGTATGGCAGGAAAGCTGTGATTTTAAACTACCGTCTGTGTTTGTTATGTGACTTCTGGTGTCCTTTTTTGACTGAATAGTAAATGAATTATCCGTAGTAGATCGACTACTTGACGTTTTATTGTCGCGATAAAACTGAAATATTGTTGAAAGCGACGTTAAAACTTTCACTCACTCACTCACTCTACCGGTTAGTTTTTACCTCCGACGGTAAAATCTTTTCAAAGTGGCTGCTTTTCAAAGTGGCGACAATTTAGCTACATTCTCGACCAGCCCCACGGATTTTCACATTCCTCCTTCATTTTTTTCATACATTTGACCGATTTTTGTTGTGTTCAACAGTTAATATTATCTCTGGCTTCTTACTATTGGTGTGTGGGTAAATTTATGAAATGTAGGTATATTTTCCACATCGAATTTGACATTGTTAATGAAGGTAGCACTTTCGAACTTACCGTGGGTTTCAATTATCGTCAATTCCCTCTTCTAAAGGTTTCTTTGTCAACAACAATATTTAATTATTCTTTTGCTTTTTAAAAAGTAAACACTTTTGTGGGAGGCGTGGTATACTTGTTGTTGGTATAAGGTGGCAAGTTACATAGAAAAATACGTGTATAAATGACACATTTTCAGTGTAAAGTTGATATGAAGTTAGCTATAGCGGACTGTTCTGACAGTTATGTAATAGCTTACTATGTCAGAACAGCCAGCCAGAGATAGTCCCTATTTAATTAGTACCATAAAGTCTTGTTGTACCATATTTTTTTTATCCTCGAAAACCTGATTTTAACACAAATAACCAACTCAAGCAGAAATATCTTTACGATCAAATATTAGATTGTTGAGTCTATAAATGTTAATTCTTGTTTATGAAAATGCTGGTAATATTTGTTGTTAATGCGCAAATCTGTCTATTCGTTTTCACATGTATTTTGTTTATATTAAAATATGTGCTTTAAAGCCAAAAAAAAATGATAAAGTTTAAGTGTTACAAATATATTGGAATTTTATACTTAGACCTAAGGTATTGAGAATTTACTTAACTTTGTCTCCCCTCTCTCGTGAACTACAGAGAATAAATTATTCTAGATACCAGTGCTTGATACAGTGTGTTAGGAATATGAAAATATTTCATACAATTTTCCTATATAGGCCTGCCTACTAATTGTTCACCTGTTAAAATGCATAATTAATTGATGAAATCTACTTGTTGGCATACGCCCACACTGAGTGCTTCACATAGCACACATTCAAATTATTACATTTCACCATGTTTTCTGTGTACTCACCAATATGTTCTTTTTTTCAGATTTTCAGTATGTCTCAAAAACCTTGAGACAAGATGGGGCTGGTAAGAAAACACTGGCGTAAACCTACAGTGAATGAAGTGTATTCGTATGGTGCAGATCAACCGAAATTCTCTCATCCAGATGGTGTCTTGCTGATTTTATTTCACAAGCGACAGAACGTGAAGTGACAACTGAACAGTGATTCCGATGGATTACTCCCAGACAAGCTCTGCGTGATTTTAGACAAAACATACCAATATCCTGCCATCATTGTTTTGGATGAGTTTGTGAAATCTGCCTGAACACCCTGAACTATCAAAACCTGCACAGAGCTCGCTGCACGTTGGAAATTAAAACGGTGTTATATCACTAAAATGTTCCTCATGTTGTTATTTAAATACACGTATTTATATCTGATTTGTTTCCTGTTAAAATGCATGGTACCGGTATTAAAAAGAAAATCCAGAGTATTAAACTGTCTGCTTTCACAAACACCATTGGTAATTGAATGAATGCAGCCTTGGATTATCTGGCACTTTTTTATAATTGGTATCGTGAAATGTCCTTAGAAAAGTATCGAAGTCGTGTTATATGCATGTGTCGTAAAATAAATAAACGATCATATTCAAATATCTTGCCACAAGTCCTAACCTTGAAAAGAGAATTTGTATTTCCGTCTGATCTCGCTCTTTTATCGGGGCATTGGTGATTATAAGCACTCTTAACGTTTGCAGAATCGTCTACCAATATAGGGTGCTAGTCTGCATGTCACATGTTGGATCTTGTTCTAGCTTTGGTTGGTGCTTTACCCCGAGCTCATGGGTTTCCTGTACCCATATGATAAATCTTGTACATGTACAAGTGAAATATTCAACTATGAAACAATCACTATCAAATACATTGTTGTCTTACAGAACTTCCCGTTGTCGTAATTTTCCCAACACAACGGCGTTTGCGCCATATTTTCCCACCATGCATCAGCCGTTTCTCAAACGTTTGTAGCGCAATAAAGGGAAAAAATACATGGGTGCGCAGATACGTCACACAATGTATTAGAGACCGAAGAAAAGCGTAAAGTGCCGTAAAGACTAGCTATAGGGAAGTTGCATACTTCTTTGTAATGGACCTTCCACCTAATCTAGAACAAGTTAACTTGATGCCTGGCACAGACGATCCAACTTTAAATAGCTGGGCGTAAAACACGGAAAATCTCAACCAAACAACGTTCCTTCGAAAGTTGACACATTAACATTTACATTGATGTATAAATCGACAAACAAATTAACATGCTTTCACCTGGTTACACGAAGGCTGAAACCCGTAAGTTTTGTATGTTTTTTGTTCAGTCGGACATTTTTTGTTCAGTTGGCCAAATCCGGTTACTGGAAAAAGACCGTCAAGCGACAGTTCTAGCTTCATTTCTCAGCAGTGGAAGCCGCTGCGTGGATCCATCGTATTTCTACCACCGACCAAGTAAAATGTTCTTTTAATAAAACACTTTGAATTACCTTTATTGGCCATGGTCTACGGAAGTAATGCAGCTTCTTTTGTTTCTACTCCATACATGTACAGCTGTCACTTCTACTTGCCCCTATCACTGTAATCCGTGAGGGCGATTAAAGTTCATTCGCTCTGATTGTTCCCTGATTTAGAATATAGTGTGTACGTAGATAAGTACGTTTGTGAAACGGTCCCCAGACACCTGCATGACCTCACTAAGCAGATAAATCTATGGGTCGAAACAGACATTCGTATACCTGTCATCAAGCAAATAAGGTCAATTCACAAAACGATGTGTCACACAAACCATCAGAAAAAGTATATGAAGAACAAAATAGGACGGAATGATGCAAAGGGAAGCAGTCAACAGCTTTCAGTAATTTGGGAAAGACGCAAGGTTTGTTCTAGGCGAATGAGTGGAATCGGTATTCAAATCGTGTACCATGCTAGAATATAGGTTGTCGATAAAATGTCTATTTCGGTTGCGCTTTGACTGGACATGTTCATATATCCAACATGGTGATCTAATTCACCACGCTGAATATACGGCTCCTAGCCCCGGGTAAAGGGGAATTAGACAATCATGTTAAACTTGGAGTCAAAGTGTTCGATGAAATAACCTTGACACACTAGTTTTTACAATGGTAACTTATGACGTTTATTGAAGTAGCCTCACAACACACTGGAGCTAACAAATACTACAAGACGAGATATGTACACGCGATATGCAGGGCTCCCCCGGTGTGTTACTGTCCCAGTAAGGATGTCATAGTGTCAAAATTGTCACCTCTGTGACGTCACTAACCGGACAAAGCCGGCAGACACCATACTGGGCAAACTGTTTGCCGTGAAATCAAAACAAAGCTGATAACAGAACAAACCTATTCTTTGACAATGGCTTGTGGTTCCCTACTGACACCTCTATCATTCAATTCATTAAGTCCTTGCCGAAACTACAAATCTGAAATTCGAAACCCAGGAGACAAAGAATATGGAGTCCGACACTTTGGGATAACTGTGTAATTACGAGGATTTATTGGAATTAACTCATGACTAAATATGTATTCACAATACAAATTTTACACAATGCACTATACATTTTAGAAAGTAATAAGTTTAAATGTATTTCAGTGACTTGCTTAGCAAAATTCGTATCTACATTAAATAAATCCACAACATCATTTTCAGGGAATCAGATAATTTAACCTCTTCGAGAACAGTAATATTACAACATTAAAATAGAAGTTACGTACATTGTAAGAGATTGGCTATACGACACTGATGGTGTGTTCTGTATATTATACAATGGAGATATAAATTTCAGAATTAGCATAGAGTATTACTGCTCAGGATGTAACCGTGGCATAACAAATATTTACAAACGGCCTAACTTTGAACTCGATACTTTTCGCGATATAACAAATATTTACACATGGCTCAGACAGTTTTAGACGTGATAATCATAGCAAATGATGAGAACATCACAAGTGCATTTTATAAGTGAATTTTTGTCAAGCAATAGCGAATTGTATTAAACATACATAAATTCAGCATTCACAATTACATTTTTTTACAGGTTTTGGGCGATTGACTTTTTATGAATATCAAGTCTTACTTCAATTCAAATGGTGCACATTTATCTGGGTACAGTAAAATTTCGTTTACCATGTTACGAAATTCGATAAAGTTGGCCAGAGAGAAAATATGGTCGATGAGAGGACGGGAAACCATAGACTCGATCTCAGCTTTTCCAGAAGTTCCGTAGTCGCCGATAGCCAAGGCAAAGACAAAAGCCTTCACCTGAAGTCGTCTAACGGCATTTGGCAAGGCGGCTCCGCAGTTAGAGTGTCCGTCTGTTAAAACCAGTACTTCCTTCACGGACTCTGTAGCCGATCGGATTCCTGTGGGAAGTAAAAAATATACTGTTGTGGACTCTGAACTTATTAACGTTATTATATATAAGGGCAGCGAAATGGGGCATAAATGAACCCGTCTGCGTTAGTGATTACAAAGTACTATTGTAATCCAACTGCTTGATTTTCTTTCATTTCCAAGACAAAACTATTACCCGAGCGCAAAAGAGGTCTTTGTCATATATCTGACAAAGAAAATAAAATAAGGTTCAAGTGAAAATGTGACGAAATACAGAGTTATCATTAAACGATCAGAAATGGCAGTGAAGACAATAAGGATACTTGAACAATGACTATAATATCCACAATAGATTTACATATCTGTGATCGATTTATCCATCAATCAAATTACGTATCATATTGGGTATAAAGTGTAATGTATTTTTTTTTTCAAAACGGTTCGCGTTACTTCCAAGTGTACGGTTTCATTCATCAAATAGTTGAAGTGCATACCTGTTTTAAAGGTATTCACAATATCTTTGAGGGTTACATTGCATCAAATAATTAAACTGCGTTATGTTTCTTGAATAAAATGCAACATTTTCCAAAAGTAAATTAATGGCTGTACCTGTGTCGGGTTCAAACATATATTGGCGAGCATATTCGAAAGCATCACCGGTACAGGTGGAACCTCTTGCTTGAGGCATGGCCAGTATGGCGTTTTTTCACACTGTCGATGGTCCAGTGGGCTTTGAAGTTGAAGTTGAGCACAACCCGGCTGGAGATATGTGATAATGGCGATCCGATTATTTTGTGGATCCCTCCCAATGGACCCACACAGTCGCTCTATCAACTCGGCAAGTTTCTGTTTTGTTGTCGTCCAATCGCTGCTACTTATGCTTCCGCTCATGTCAATCATGAAGAGGAGATCACGTGGCAGTAATGTGACTCCACCATCGCCACCACCAAGCACATGTGCTCCTCGGTTGGGGACCTCTACTAGTCCAACAGCACGAGAGCTATCGGGGATGAAACTGTAGTAGTGAGTATGGCCAGTCATAAACTTATTGTGGAACTTCTGCTGGACTCCCTGTCTGGACCATGGATCTGATGAAAACAAGTGTAAGCTCCAAATAAATATGTAGGTAATAAATACAAATGTATGCGCCAAAGACAGGATGTAGAGCGGCGTAATAACGCAACATGTCGTGCATTAAATATTTTTTGACAGCATTATTTGTGTTGTTGTACTTTGCTGATAAGTATGTACACTGGTTTCAGAAATCAACAGCAGTTTTTTCTTAAATATTCGAAGTTCAAATATGGTAGCTGTCATTAAGATGTAAATCATCTATTACCTTAAGACTTTATAATTTCGTTCATCCAAAATATTAGGACTTTTAGCAAATATCGGCTTAGAGAAGCCGCTTCCAAATACTATACCCATGCGTCACTGCCTACATATTCGCCTGGGCTTTTCAGGAGATGGCGCGTCAGTATAATATTAATTAGCTTTGATTGGTGTTTTACGCCCTACTTAAAAATATTCCTCTTATACGAAAGCGACTGCATCGGTGAGAAGCTCCTGGGTCATTTCGACGCGCTGGTACGCTGTGCTGCTAGGTCCTTCTATAAAAAGGATTAACAAAATTTGTAATGGTCTAACCTGCTCTAGAGGCCGTTTCTGTTAGTGTCGGACATGGGCTTCCACCATTTCGAGGAGACCGGACAATCTCTCGTGTGCGGGTTCGTGTGCCTCCGGGCGCAGGCGCTGACCAGGCTGACCATTCTGACCAGACGGAAACCCCACAGTTCGTTCTTCTTGTACTCCATCTGTTTCCTTCTACTGACATGGCCAAGTACGCCAACAACACCAGGCGTACGATTACTTTCATTTTCACAATTTTTTTCTGTAAAGAAAAGCAGTAATTCCTAAATAGAACTTAAAAAAGGATTAATTACCACGGGTGAGTTATTTACCAACATATTTGATCGGCATTTAATGCTATTCTCAATAATATTTCGACCTCGAAACAAACTGTGTTGATAATTTAGTATCTTTCTGGCGCAGTGCACCTTTTGAGAACTGACAAATAAAATACCATGAATCTGTGGGTACTATTTGGGAAAGATCATTTATCAATCCTCCCTCATGTTCGCATTCAGCCAAAAACTCAACGTCCCCCTTTCCAACTCCTTGCACCACCCCACACCCAGACACGCATTAAGAGACCGCAGTTTGTATACATGTTATTGGAAATTCAACGCTTACACTATGAAGCTATGACGCCAAGCAATAATAAAAAAAAACAATAAGGAAAACGTCACACTCCAGGAAGGATACCTACATTTATGCAGATACGTCTGAGGAAGTACGCAAGCAGTTCTCTGTCTACCTTCTATCGCTGCTGGATACGAGGTCACAGCTTTGCCTCTTTCCATCCTCGGTGGCTCTTTATATACGAGTTAGCATCGTACTAACATCCGGCTGGCATGTGCAATGAGGTCACCCGTACTAGGTCATTACGCAATCGAACAGTAACCAGACTTCCAAAGATCGCATCAGTACTCAAGCGATGATTGGCTGCAGCTCAGAGGTCAGGCTGTGGTTGGGCGCCCGGTTTGGCCTCTCACAGAACCCGCGTGTTTATCATCCGGCTTTCCAATGACCATATGTCTTTACTCAGCACCACCTCCACCCCGCGTCCTCTCTCCGTCACAGATTTTATCAGCACTTTGTCCCTTTTGTAAGCAACATTTTACGAACACCATTATTATTGACAAAATCTTGGTTTTTTATAATTATGGTACAACTACAACTTTACAGTAAGATTGTGTGATGAGAATTACTTAACTGGCATTGTATACGCGGAATGCGTAAGGAATGGCAATGGATATATATTTATAGAAATGTACCTTAAAGCTGCATCCAGGTTAATTTTGGTAATTTTGTACGAATTATCTTTTCACTTGCAATACTTCCGGCTGCAAAAATACGGTATCTTAGTTATTTATTTATTTGATTTGTGTTTTTTGCCACACTCAAGAATATTTTACTTATGCGACGGCGGCCATTATTATGGTGGGAGGAAACCAACGACCATCCGCAGGTTAGCAAAAATATGGTGGCCTGATATATGATTTTATTATTGTTCAAATATACCTATAACACAAATTTAGAGAGTTTTATATGTTTGCTATATAAACGTATTGATTTAACATACATAATTTAAAGAAGACAAGTGTCTTAAATAGACAAATGTAAACGTTCAGTTATTTGGGTGAAAACTGGAATATACCAGTACCTGAAGATGTACACGTTTACTGACTGTTACTTACCTAATGTGAACGATTACTATTTCAAGGAAAAATAGCTTCGTTCATGTTGTGATAATCACATATATAAAAGCTAAATAGATAAACATTTGCTCTGTATCTGTAAAACTTATACAGTATTCGCTGAATGTTTACTACAAATTTTAACAGTGTGTCTTGGGCACAATCTCATGAAAGATGGGGATATAACTCACCGATTTATTAATATATGTTTATATTCCCACACAAATGTCACGCGTCTTTTTTTTTTTTTTGTAATAGATTATGATTTTGCCAGTGGGCCTATGAAAAGCAGTTAAATTTGTTTAACGCCACACTCAGGATTTTTTGACTTATACGACCGATGGCGGTCAGGTTTGTGGACGAAAATGAACCGGGTGTCATGCGCCGAGGCATGCATAAGGGAGGTTACTGATAGACTTCTGATTCAAACATGTGGCGTACTGATATGGACACTATGTTGACAAGATACAAGTGCTCTTCGATGAACGTTAGACTGCACAAACAGCCACACAACTGTATGGTGCCGTTATAGTTGTACGTCGTTTCAATAATAATAATGAAGTTGAGGCATCACCACGTAAATGTCCTCTCCGGCCGTATGTGGGAAGGTCGTCAGCAACCTGAGGATGGTCGTGGGTTTCCCCCGGGCTCTGCCTTGCTTCCTCCCACCATAATGCTGGTCGCCGTCGTATAAGTGAAATATTCTTCAGAACGGCGTAAAACACCAATCAAATCAAATAAATAAATCACCACGTAAATGTAAAAGGTTTCACAAACTTTGGATCCCCATGCCGAGATCACGATCACGACTTGAAATCATTGACCCCAGGGGTGTAACATCTACTGATATATGATATATATGAGAGCGGGACCTCATAGTGTACATGTACTGATATATATATTAAATTTTCTCACAATTTATTCTGATCATTCCTATCATTTTTAAGCACACGTTTGGACACAAACTTACAAATATTTTATAAATTATATCTCTAGTTGAGTTGCGTCGTTATTTATTTATATTCACAAAGAGAGCCTATGCTCGAGCTACCATCGGATTGAATTGGGCTCCATACTTCCGGGCCGAGCTTTAGACCTATTTGTTCGCTGAAACTGTATCGCATAGTGTATATTGTAATGTGCCCACCAATCGATCGTTTTCTGTTTATATGTGTATAAAGGTGTAGAATACAGATAACAGAATTACATAGAACATATTTGATAGTTGTTTAGTTCCTAACTAAACATTCACGATTAGGATCTGAGATTGAGAAAGAGATGATTCCAAAAGCTGAACCTCGTTCTCATTTAATGCAGTGAGTTACTTTTTCGATAGATATTGTACATCCCTTGTATATGGCACTCAGTGATTAAAAAGTTCAGAAATTTTAGAATCAAAACTTAGATGGTCCCAACGTCACTATTATTTCAAAATAAAGGTTGTGATAGACTAACAGTGTATTATGTTATAATAATAATGCATTATATAATAGCGAATGTAATAACTGAATTTTTGTTGAAAACGAATGAATGATTTATTTATTTATTTATTTGATTGGTGTTTTACGCCGTACTCGAGAATATGTCACATATACGACGGCGGCCAGCATAATGGTGGGTGGAAACCGGGCACAGCCCGGGGGAAGCCCACGACCATCCGCAGGTTGCTGAAAGACCTTCCCACATACGGCCGTAGAGGAAGCCAGCATGAGCTGAACTTGAACTCACAGCGACCGCATTGGTGAGAGACTCCTGGGTCATTACGCTGCGCTAGCGCGCTAACCAACTAAGCCACAGAGGCCCCATGAATGAATGAATGAATGAATGAAGGAGTGAGTGAAAGATTATGGCTTAGCGACAAAGCCACAAATATTTCAGTCATATATCATTGCCAGAAAAATAACAGATAATATTTTTCAGTGTGTCATCGTCCAGAAATAGATCAAAGTATTACACACGTACTTTGGACCCATGCAGCATTTCTGAGTTTCCCACTATACGCTATACCGCGCAAACAACAACTGCACAACTTACAAGAGCTGTATTTGAAACCACAACCTTTCTTTGGGTGTTTAATCACTATTTCTACGGGACCATGTACACGAGGACAGTTGAGCGCAGACAGATTTAATTATTATTTATTTTTTTATCACATCAGTTTTCAACTGTTCTAAAAGTTCACCAACTTTTTTTACTATATAAACACCGTCATAAATATTACCGATGAGGAATGGGGTTACTTTTCTTGTTGTTGAGAAGGATAGTGTTGCGTGGAAAAGATGTAAATGGCAGAGAACGCATTCATTGGCTAACCGATATACACAGGCTGCGATTGGCTGTCTGTTTGCCGGCCGGCTTTCTCATATGCTGTGCCGTATTTGTTTGTCGACCTGAATTAAACAAATATAGGTCAGTCTACGTCCGGGAGAAGTCTTTTTCGAGGGCTATAAATACGCGAAACATTTTGTGAGGAGCCAAAAGCCTCCTTCAGCAGCTTTCTGACAACAGTCACTGATTCGCCTAATTCCACCAAGATGGTTTACACTACGGCTGTTTTCCTGTTGGGCACCTTCGTCTTCGGCACGCATGCATGGGGTCCGACAGACTGCGCCTACTCCGTCTGGAGCGAATGGAGATCTTACAACAGCGGGACTTTCCAGTTCCGCACTCGGGACATCCTCCGTAACGCCAGGCAAGGTGGCCAGCCATGTGTTGGGGACAGAGTTGAATACAGACCAGTCAACGGTAAGCCAATAAGTCAACTTTGTAGGATAGCAACTGTTCCAGAGATCGCTCAGTTACGCATATCGCTATATCTATGAAACTTTTGTGGACGTACGAGAAAAACATGTTGGTGTGAAGTTAAGGAAACCACGCCAATCCTGACACATTGTACGAACAGCCTCACAGCGTACCGGTAACAGCTCCATGACAATGCGATAAAGATGAAATAGGATCAGCCACAGCTGTCTTTTCATGAAAACTTTTTGCCAAATATTTTTAAAGTAAAATTTCTGCAAAGCTAATCGAAGTTCTGGATCTGTGGCTGAAACTTTTTGTTTGGCGTTTTCGCACAGTTTCATCGTGGTTGATTGATCAGTACTTTGTGGACATCTTGTAATATATATAATGTACTACAAATTTTATAAGGTCAATTCATACTTAAATACGTGATTAAATAAAAAAGCACGCAAGATAAATGCATCTGCGTTTTATATGTACACTTGTATAATGGCATTCAGCACATACATATGTTTGGTATTGTGATTTGATGTTACGTTCAAAATCATAATGTCATGGCGGTGTCTGCGTGTAGCCAAAAAGTCTCTTATCCACCAACACGGTGATAGTAATCTGACATCGCGCGATTGGCATTTCCTATGTCTGTGTAAACATTTGCTAGGAAATTTCTAGTACAATTTCTGTATACGGCCTTGCTTTGGTTTAAACTCCCTAATGCACCGCGAATTGTGACAAAAAGTTACCGTACGAAGAAAACCTTTGTTCGCGAAATTTTAAGCTTGTTCCAGGTACTGCCCTCAACTTAAAGCAAATCTGGAACTTCGTCTTAACAATTGTCCTCTTTGTTTCATTTCAGCGCAACTCGATCCGGGTTTTGAGGGATTTTTGTCCATGTTTTTGGCGGGAAACGCCCCGTCGTACAACTTAGCTGGAGGAGGGTTCTATACGCTGTCACGTGACTTTGTCATTCTTCTCGACACAACAGTAAATGTCCAGTTGTTCCCATATTATAAATCTCTGGTGTCGAACATCTTGGGGAAGGTATGCGGGGATTTCTCAAGCAACCCCAGTGACAACCGAGTCACTATGGCGTCGTTTGACAGCTCAGAGACGGCGATTCACACATTTTCTGATACCCAGTCAAGGGAGATAATGCAGGACAAAGTCCTGAGGGTTCCTAGATCCCAGTACAGCACTTACGCTAACATCATACCGGCAGCTGACTTTGCCAGGACCACTTTGCACAGTGATACTTCAGGTATTATTGAGTACATCGCTATACAATATAAAATATAGGTACTTATTTCCATATATATTAATCCGTCTTATCCCAGATGTACCAGACTCGAATGTTATTTATTTATCTATTGATTTATTTATTCATTTGGTGTTTATTATTATTATTTCACTCATAGGCTTAAGTTTTAATAACTCAGGATTATATCAGACACTTGCCGAAGGTTGATGGTTTAACCCATTCCGGTCACTCTGGTTTCCTCCACCCTTAAAGTTTTCTTCAGACTGGCATCCAGTATTTATGTAGACCTATACGGTAATATTCAAAATTATGGAGAGGGGATGACAGTTATATAAGAATCATCAGTCTATCAAAATATATTTTATGGTATGCAGTTGGGCTCTTATCTTTATTCATTCTCTTCAGGCACCAGAACATATAACAATGCAACAAAGGAAGTTCTCCTTGTGACGTCATCTCCGGATTACTGCTCGCGCGGTCTGACCAGAGCCTTGAATCGTCTTCGTACCGTAGCTGAAGTTTACATCCTTGTCATTGGTCGCCCTAGTAACTCCTGCCTGGAGAGCCTTACCACTTCTCCGACCGAGTTTCACTTCCGGCAGCTTGAGGACGTCGCTGCTATCACGGACGGTTCTGCACTTTTGTTAGATCAGTCGCAAGGAAACAACTTCTGCGTTCGCAACACGGGTGGTGGACAACACTACTGAGAGAGTCGGTAACTGACCAGACTGTTACTTGAAGCCTTCCATGATTCAATTTAAGTTTAATGTGCATATTTGGTGAAGTAATTTGCCAGTATTATTATATCTGTCACTTTATAAGTTAACTCAAACGGCCATAAGCATTGTCCTTGGATTTTATATCCAAGTCCACCAAATGTTGAAGTGTATCGGTTGTAGCGCTCTAAGCATCCTTGTACATATGTGCGTAGAACCATTGCTTATTCATTTTTGTAAAACGTGATTCCACACCATCGTTGTAAGTAGAAGACATCTAAGTTATTTTAGAGTTGTTCAGGGTGAAATTTCCAACCTGATACTTGATCCTGGAATATGACAATGTTCAAAACATGATTAAAGATTCACAACTGTACATAAAAGATATGGATTGATAATAATAAACCTTTTTAGTGTATCTCGAAGATTTATGTCATTTATCTTTATGTCATATGAAATGGCGTTTTCTGGCTGTGAATGATCTCGGATGAATGAATAAATGCGCTGAATGCTGCACGGTCATCGACGAAAAATCTAAATACACACAAGAATGCGTTTTGGTTTATATGCTCCATGACTCCTCGCCTGATTGACTGATGCTAGTCGCCATGCTCAAGAATATTCACTTATAAGCCCAAATTACACCACCAGCATTTAGAACGTAACTGACCAAATTCTTCACATTTACTCTACAAATTTTCACAAGAATAGCGAGCTTGATGTACCTCATATTATTTTCTACTGATCCACATCGCCAGAGAGCGGCTAATTTTGATCCAGCACCACCTATGGACCGCGAGTGAAACAGCATCTTTTCCATACATGGTTGACTGCTTACCCAGTAACAACCAGATGTTTATGATTATGTTACATACCAACGGGTTTTATAGAGAACCAATTATGCGAAAAACAGGTCCACACGGTTCTCTGAGGAACTATAAGGAACCAAGATTTCTGAGAGTGTAGTGCATCCTCACTTAAACGCCATGCACGCACTGCATGCCATGCGTGCTGAAGACACTAGACACGGTACCCCACCCACTAACATTATATACTGACACTACGTTGATCACATAGTTTTGAAATAACATTAAACCCATGACAGAACATTTTGATGGATGAAATAACAAACAAATGGTTGACAAAATATGGAATGCCAATACCTAAAAATATTAATCTGTTGAGTTTATCAGAATGTCTGTTCTGTTAAGTGATGCCTGAATGTATTCGCTTATCATAACATATTACTGTGTTATATGCAATGTATTATTCTGTTATCCTATTATCCTATTAACAAGGTCATTTATTTGGATATTTGTGCTTTAAAAATAACGGTATAGTCTGGTGCAATAATAGAATACATTCTAATTTCCCTTCACATACAATATACGTTCACTTTTGTAATATAAAGATTAGCATTTATCTTGGTAAACTTTTACCGGTCACGAGTACATCTTTACTGAAACATTTGCTCAAAAAGATGCCGCCTAATTTTGTAGTCCTCATCCATGCCTGCTGCAGTAAGGCCTATAGACCTGTTTGCTATTTCAACGTAGTGATTTAATATACATAATTTAAAGAAGACAAGTGTCTTAATTGTACAAATGTAAACGTTCAGCTATTTGAGTGGAGACTGGAATATACCCGTACCTGAAGATGTACACGTTTACTGACTGGTCACTAAAACGAGACAGCTGTCGCCCAGTTGCAACAATGACTGGTTTTTGCAGCTTGGACTGAAACAGTTCATCTTCACTTTCCACTTTTAGTATAAGTCTCTTAATCTGTTCGCTGAGAGATTCTACTCTGGAGAGATGCGGTCGTTGTTGTTCACCACCACCTTGCTGGCGTACATCGTCGGTGCGGTCCGAGTTTTGACGAACATCCACCTCCTGCTGAACATTAACACCTCCAGTAGCCATTGCACATCTAGATCCAGGGTCAGGTCAAGGTCATATCACCAGGTCATTTCAGGGGTTTTTCTCCACTCACCACGACGAATCATCTTATCTCCCATCCCACTTCTGACACCAAATGTAAAGGTGTGGGAATAAACACATGTAGACCATCTGCTACGACTGTTATAGTTTATTAGGAGTTGGTGAACGGAGATGTTGTACAGAAGTGAGGGAGAAACCACAAGAAAGAAAAATACCTGCAATGTACAAAAATAAACACCACATGTACTCACAGTCAATTAATGTTCTATGATAAAAAGGCATTTCATATATAGACACAGTTCAGATTTACATCACTCCAAGAGAACCAGAAGTCACATCCTTTACTACTGTAGAGGAAGGGTTATTTCCTTTTCATGGAATACCATGCGTGTTTACTTAGTTTCCTTTCTTTAGAGTTGTTTTACATGCGTTTGGTGACTAAGTAATGTGATTAGAAACGTTGTGTAACTAAGGTTAGTGGAATGGCTCGAACTCCCGAAGCTGAAATGACCTGGGTCAATGTGTTTCACAATTTATGAAACCTGTGATCGTTAAGTTATACATCTGAGACAGGCGTTGTGCCAGCTATAGAGAATGGGGACAGCGTTCCAAGCCGATTCCTCTGACCAGGTCTCCACATCAGTTACCATGCTTGCCTGGGCGAAATGATTGGGGATAGCCTCAAGTTGCCATTTATGGCAAACAGCAACATTCCATCACCCCTTCCGTCATGGCTAAGTAAAAGTAGGGACACATGTAGAGAGGAATGCCGTGAGTTCTTTTTTTGTTGTTGTTGCCTTATGTTTGAATACTTGCTTTCACAATAACCTAATAAATTTCAATATTGTTTTGTTAACCTGTGTCTGAGCCTCGTTTTTGGAGAGTTGGCCGTCTGGCATTTTGGCTAATTCGCGTCACTTGGGGTCCTAACTTACGAACCTGGGTAGGCCAAGGAAGACAGCATTAGTTGCCTCCTGTTACACTACTCTTATCCAATGTATGTGTAAACCCCCAGGTCAGATCTGCCCAAATCTCCAGGCCAGATCTGCTCTGGGTGTTCACCAGTAAGCTAGTCACATCAGTAACCAAGCCTTATGCTTGTGGGGGAGTGTCCATGGCCTGAGAGGGGGTGGGAGGTCACATGACCTCCGCACCCCAGCCTTGCCATGCGGCCCTTTGTTTTAGCCCCACTCCCTCCAAGACAGCCGAGCAGTCAAGACGTGTTTTGCCAAGATCACAGCCAGTCTTCATTCATACATTTCACCCAGCTAAGAATTTAACCCTTGTGGTCTCAGAACACTTCCATAAACTGATATATGTAATTGTTGTTACATATGCACTTATCTGACTGTGCCATATAGGATATATTATGCACATCTGTTTGAGTAATTTAGGTTATTACTTCGGGTAGCCATTCACGAGTTAGTGTGATCTCTGCAAAGAGATACACACATTCTAAAAGGATTGACTGAGTAGATTTCAGGAATTTACACTAAGAAACAGGTGGGATAACTGCTTCTCCCATCAACCTGTTTACAGTAAAAATATTTGGTTAGCTGTGTTAGTTTGGGGTAAACCTCCACACTGGAACTATTAACCCACTTAAGTTCACTAAGTGACCACTGTTTACTTAAATTAATCTGGAATTTAAGGATTATATGTATCAACTACCAGCTTTTGCCTAAACTTAACTTGATCTCCTAACTTCCAGAACAGATAGTTCCTTTTATCCTGGTTAACACATGGTCAAGCCTAATTCCTTTGTTTGAGCTGACCATACCAGCCTCCAGTAGCTACAGACATGTTGATTACCCCAGTGTATGTAAGCAAGGTGACAGCACATCTGGAAGGGATTAATTTCTCCTTGGCATCTATTGCCCCTGATGACCCCTGCTGGTTAATCTCATCCTATCAGCCCAGCCTTTATCAAGTGGCTAAACAAGATGGCTGCACCAGCAGTACACAGGCCAAATGAAAACTCAGTACAATAGCAACCACTTGTAACTGTTCTGAGTTTTTGTATTTAGTTATGCCTCAGTGATTGTGCTAACACAACACAATCCTCAGAAATTACATATCACTGCAGATGCACATATACTGGAATTTATCATACTTTTGGACTTTGACCTTTTGAGTCCAGTGTACATGTTCTCTATGGCCAGTCAGTAAGCATTTGTTATTATTGTTGATAGATACATATATATAGATATTAACTTTGTATATACAGTTAATATGCATATGGGCTATCGCGTGGTAATATTGTGTTTAGTTTATAGATATTATCAAAATCCCCTGTCTGACAAGCATGTTGATGTTATATCGTCCGACTGATGTATACCTGGTCAATTATTGTTCCCTTATTAGGAATTACATACATATATCTCATTGATAAATGGTTATCATGTTTAAACGTTTCCGTCATAATTTGTTATTCTGTCTAAATGCGTAATTTGACATTTTGACTACCTTAAGAACAAGGGTTACCAGCACATACCATACTGTTATGTATGACTATTTAACGTTTTCATGTACTGTTAGTCTGCGGACCTTTGCGAAAGCATAACAAGCCCTGTTATATATGTACAGCGCGGACCTGGTGGAAAGCGCCTTGTTCAAGGCTTTGTTTATTTCACTGGCTGTTCATTGGCTGTTAATTCTGTGTCTAAGAATAGCTGAATCCACCTGGACCGTATATAAGCCGTGTTTTCTGTGCAGAGTGGAGGTATTTTTGCTGCATCCACTGGGAGCCAGGAGAGTGTGCGATGCTCTCGTATCGAGTCCATTATATTTATATGAGCTGGTGATGCCAGTTTCGTTTGGGAGGACAGATTTTTATGCCGGCACCGTTTGTGTACCACAGTAGTACTGATGTCTGGTTTATGTGAATTTCTGCGGAAGTCACGTTTATTGGTGTTCGGATCTTTATTATGATTATACAGTGTTGACTGTGTAATTTGTTTAACACGCTGACCTCACCTGACCGACAAGGTCGTCAAGGACTCTAAACTGAAGTTTTCAGTTTTGCAAAGGACGTTCGTTCTGCCACAAGGTGACATTACTCTACGTCTCTGAACGGCTCGTTTGTGAGCTTCTGCGGGAGCTGTGACTGATCTAAAGTGGATTATACCTCCATGCCTGTATTTACCCTGTGTTGTGCTCTGCGGGTGTGACGTCATTCAAAGGCTTGACTGTTCCAGTTCTGTGTAACCTGTGTACTGTGTTCGCGTTCGCTAACCTAGCGAAGTACCTGACTAGGACAATTTGTGACTTGTGTGAATTGTGTGTTTATCCCATGGTCTTTACGTTGGATCTCCTGGAACACGTTCCTTGGGATGCAAAGGTGAACTGGAAACTTTTAAAGACCGGTAATACTGATTTCTATGTTTTTTTATGTTGTTGTTGTTGAACTGTCTGTAAAACTGTACGTCTCATTTTATATATAAAGCCATTGTTTACATTGAAATATTGAGTCACTGAGTCTGTTTTCTGTTGCTGTTTTCAATACCGTAACAATACAATGACATGTCACATGCACCACATACATGTGGTTATCATGCGTGACCCGTATCATTGTTCCTCATGCGGTAACCCTTCTGGATTGTACAATATGTATACAGCCCATAAAAATGTACCACTCAGATTATTATTGCATACATTAGCCTACACTATTGATTTGTAACCTGTATGTTAAATTATCAAAAGAGTAATTTACGAATGTTGTGTTTTGGTTGGAGGTGAAGGTCAGCTGGCATAGACCAGCATGTCTTGTTATATATGAGATATGACCTGGCATCATAAAATGCATTTGTACCCATCACATGGATACACTGAGTCGTCTAAATTTCTAATGCGAGCCTGGCCCCTTATTAGCCTGGCAACGTACTCGACATTATGTTTAGATGCTTCTCTTAAACAGGATACCGGTAACCCTGTGACCCTTGGCCTCTCTAGTATTGGCTATATTGCAATCATTGTTAGCATGATGTCACTTGGTTTCTAGATGCCATGCTTAAACGTTACGTGCATTATTGACTGACTGTCAAGCTGACCTCTCAACTTCAACCTACCTTGACCTTCATGTATGTGTACAGGTCGCTGTGTATACATGTGGACACACATGTAACATGTCTAATATATAATTGGGTTAATAATCATGTCCAACACCTTAACTTGTTTAACTTACCTGTTATGATCATATGGCACTTCTATTAAGTCTTTGAAAGCTAAGTTCTAAATTATTTACTCATTAATACTTGAAAGCTCTAGTAGCTCCCCATTCCCTCCAAGACAGCCGAGCAGTCAAGACGTGTTTTGCCAAGATCACAGCCAGTCTTCATTCATACATTTCACCCAGGTGCTGTACCGTCTTGACTGCCTGACGTTACCCTCTAGGCTGCTTCTCCTTGTGAGTCCCTCAGCGGGAACACTGTCCAAACTCAGAAGGAAGGAAGGAAGGGAAGAAACATATTTACAGATACTCCTACTCTTATACTGAGTACCTCTGCCTCACATAATAAATTCTCAGGCTGTGGCACTTGTGAAAACCCACCAGAGCATTTGAGTTTCTTTGTCTAGCATATATTTAACACTTGTTTTCCCCCAAAAGCCAGTCACGTGTCCACCCGACAACGTAAGATAGTCTCGCAGGTGATTCAACCACAGACAAACAGGTCTTACATATGCAACATTATCTTATCTTATCTGACACAAGACAATTCTCACAATAACTATCATAGAATTGCAACCTCTGTTCTAAAATCGCTTGTTTATACATCTACACAAAGCATGCTATGCCGGTGAAAACATCACTATTACTGACCACTCACTAAACATCCTAAAACATTTCAATACAACCTTATCTGTATATAAGTAGAACTGAATTTAACGTGCACATTAACCAAATTTTTAAAAAGTGTAAGGAAATATTAATCTACATTTCGACAACTGACAGATTTGTCACAACTGACAATTACTAAAAAAAAAATACAACAATTAAACAACTGCCTGGACCTATCCTGATTCAGTGGAGTCTATTATAATGTAACATAATACATCAGGCACCTCTACTGTATCACTACAGTAACATTTCGTTCTAAAAACAATATCATCTACACACATTATTATCTAACCAGAGGGGAAACTCTAAAACTCACCCCCAAGAGAGCTACAGCATCCCATTCAGTAAAGCAGCTACTTATGCAGCGCCTGGCAGTTCAGAATAACAATCAACTTAGCTGGGGTATAATGAAACAACGACAGACAATTAGTCTATGGTGTAATAACTAGTAGTAATAAACTAAAATATCCTTATGAATTTCAGTCACTTTGTAATACTGATGGCATAGTTCCCTACTTACATTTACATTATGATTTCACATAATATACCCTGTATATGACCGTGGCATCCTCTGTAAGGATCACAGCGGCATTACAAAAACATGTAATGTACTATACATACGAGAATTCTACAGCAATTTCCACATTTGTACTTTAACGGCCAAAATATAACTGTGTGTTTGCTAGCTCAAATACACATTTTACTTTTAAACCTCTAAAAGACATCATGTAGCACAAAATAAAGCCTTCTCGAGTCTATACGGATTTCTTGAGATTTTACGGTAAGTTGCGCTTGTTCACAATGACATAATCCCACTTTGTTTTTAGAATCAAATCTGCTGATTTACGCAATGTCATCTGAGAAGACAAAGTTCTTTCAACAGCGCACTGAAACGGCATCTTCCTTCCAACAATTGTGCATTCCTACATACATGACAAAAATTACGAAACATGATCGGTATGATCGTGTGCGACCTACACGATTGCGATTTAAGATGGCGGGTGACCTCGATCGGTCACATCTAGTGTGCGTCTTAATTACACATACAAAAACAAATCTTTCAATATATATTGACTTCAGACAATGAATGAGGATTATGCAAAATAACTGTTACAAAAAAAAAATGATGGGTAATAAACTTTTGTGAGCTAATCAGCCCCGAACAGTCACGGAGATCTCCGAACACACATCAACATGCCAGTCACCGATAATGACCTAATTACTTGGTGCACCTCTTACACTAAGCCAGATAATTTCCATGATATTTAGATGAGGGTATTGTGCTGGCTATCTACGGCGGGCTATAACAGGCTATAAATTATCAATTGTGCCAATATGTTGGCATCTAACGTCAATAATGTTCCAACACCACTAATGTGACAGACACAGCCCACACCATAAAAGTAACTTTCCTCCAAGATGGCCAGCAGACATGATGCATGGGGACTGTTGACTTAATCATGTTTTCTCCATACACAAATGGGACTGTCCGTCTCTATCACAACTTGACTTTCATCAGAAAATATCGCATTTTTCACTCTCGATAATTCGTCCAGTTCCTCCTTTCCTTACACCATTTTACACCCTTTTGTGCCAGGGTAAGGCGCCACCGAGTTCGCACACATTGCATGGTCCTTTATAGACAGTGTTTAGCCTTCTTGGTTAAGGGCTATTTCATACTGATGATGTGCAAGTGCTCACAACTCTTTTGTGTTTGTGTTAGGTGTGTAATACTACTTTTTTTCTTACTTTTTTGGATACATTATTGTGACTATGATGCTTCCATTGGTAGAACCGTTGAACACTGTTGTTATGAGAGAAGGGAAGGTTTAACTACATCTGTATGTAAAAGGCCCGGTTTGGGTACGAGAGTATCCATGACATGGCTGCCGCCTCGCCAAAGGCGGTCGGTTTGAGTTAAGCTGTCGCTTATTTGCCTGTCATCGCTCTATGCTTGTATCTGTTATCCTTCCAGGGTTGCACACGACTGTCACACATACGACTGAGCCCAGTCCAAATGTAAAACCAGAGGAAAGAAATAAAGAGCATAGTCACAAGCAAGCCAGCGTTGTTCCAGCTGTGAAACTGAAAGGACCGGTAAACTCCACTCCGGTTACATTTTTTCTTCTTCACCTCACGAACCGCAATTCTCTTTCTTGCAACTCGTCTTTTGTACCCTGCTTTCTGCAAGTTTCTTGACACATTTTTCTGACAAAATTGACATTCCTTCCCCTCATTTAGCTTGCTGGTCACATCTGACAACTTAATCTTCTGGTAAAACATACGTGAAAACCCTGATTTACCTGGAGCATGAAATGGTGCTTTCCTTTGTTTCTCGTCCATACACGGCTGTTTACCTTTCCGACCGATCTTGTCAAACAATGTTTACAAACAAACCGTAAGAGCCGACGACGATATGACGTCATGAATATATTTATGAAAACTTAAAGTCTATTTCATATAAAAGGTTTGATATGTTTATATGTCTGTATATAGAGCTGAACATAAACACATCAACTTCGCGAAGCGCAATTCCGCAATATTATGGAAGTGACGAATACTTATATGCACTGACCGAAACCCGAGACCTCGCTCTATGGGTGGAGTATACATTGTAGCGGTCCAATTATTGTATTTGTCTTATGTGCTTTCGTTACTTATGATGTCTTCTCCTCAAGTATACAGGTACTTATGTCAGTGCGACATAAATGTACAAATTGAACTGAGGACAATAAATGTTCTTTTGCTGTGTGAAACAAGAACGAAAATAGAAGGTAAAAGTTTTTCAGATAAGACAATGACATAGAATTTCGTAATTTTTAGATTATGGCTATATTGTTGAAAATACTTATAATTATCCCAAATGTGTAGGAATGCAGATACATGAACAACAACAACATCTCTCGTTCATGAAACAGATGGACGTAAGTTTAAATCTTTCTACGAGAATACATAAACACTATACTGGCAAATATTGACTTCATAAATTAAAAACTATGGCCTCATATAACTGTCTTACCAAAATTTCGGTGAAAATTCCTGAAAAAATGAATATATATAAACTTCCCTGCCTTAAATTTATTTCTCAAATCCCGGTACGATGTACTGGTACACAGGAAGCGCTGGCCACCATGGTCTACGCCTAACCCCATATCAAAAGATCACAGCTGAGATCCTTGGCTAGTGTAGATTCGTCGTTGATTCTCGCGGGGATTTATTCATTCAGAAACGTTCTAATGTGACAGGACGGGACTACGAGCTGAGGATTATGTACAGAAATGATACATATAAATATCAAACAGCAACTCAAGTCCATATCTTCTTTTGGACCGATTTTATTACCCACGGAACATGCGCATGCCTGCAGGAAAAAATGACCGCCCGTGCAATCCCTTCTAGATAGGTTACCGTAATTGACCCACGCAGTCGTTAAATACCGTACAATTGGTATAATGACGCAACACATGACAAATATAGGGCACATGTTTGACAAACAAAGGAAAAAAATACACCCGGGGAGTATAAGAGGATAGTCCTTATATTCCAGTGTACTTGTTGTGATATTGTCATAGTTTGCCACGTGCATTTGTTTAGATCATAGCACATGTGTATGTTTACATCACATGATCAGCTCCCCTATGTTAATATTCATGACGTTGCAGCATAGCGATTGGCTAATAATACGTAAGTAACATACTGCGGGACTGCTCAAGGTGATGAACCGAGTGGAATAGAATGACAGTCTGAAAGGAGACGCTGTTTCGAGTCCTTTATTTACTTATACTTTCTTACGTCAAAAGACGGTAACATAAAAGTATTACATGGTGTCAGAAGTTCAGAATAACCTTCGAGATGGCGGTAATGTTGCAGAAAACTGGTCACGATGGAAGAAACTGATGCACCTCGTGTTTACCGGACCGGATGCAAACAAGTGGAAAGCGGAGCAAAAGCCGTACAGTTCTTGATAAATATCGGACAAAAAGGCAGAGACATTTGCAGAGCATGGCGTTCTAGTGGTGAACTTTCAGAGGAAGATTCTAAGAAGCCAGAGAAACTGTTCGAACTTTTCGAGTACTACTGCAACCCGTAGAAAAACACAACGTAAGTACAACTTAAGTTATTTCATCAACGGGGTCAAAGTCAGTCAGAATCGATAGACGAATGGGTCACTCAGTTAAAACTCATTGACCGTGACTGTAGTTTTCATGATCTAGACGACATGATTAAAGACAGGATTCTCATGGGCTCAAATTCAGGAAAAACTCCTCTTAGAAGATGATCTGACTCTAGAAAAAGCAACAAAAATTGCAAGGGTTCATGAAATATCACGTGAACAATTGAAAGTGTTGAACAAAACTCCCGACGAAGTCCACGAGCTAAATTTGAGAATAAATTTGGAAAGAATAAATTGAAAATTGGTCAACAGAAATTTTAGGGACAAAACCAACAGAAATTTAACAAGTTTCAGAAACGGAACACACATGACAAGCAGGACAATTCTCAGTGTGGTCGGTGTGGATATGAACATAAGAAGTCAGAAACTTGCCCAGCAGTGGGAAAAAATTGTATGAAATGTGGCATCAAAAATCATTTCAGGAGAATGTGTAGGTCTAAATGAGCTCATGCTGTTTGTGAAGGTAATCATAACACAGAGACTGACACTGAAGACAATGTGGTATTTTAGGTACAGTTCACAAAACTGAAAACAACGAAAATGAAGCTTATGCAAACATTGAAATAGGAAACACAGGCAAAACTCTCAGGTGTAAACTGGATACTGGAGCACAGGTAAACTGCATTCCCACAGAAACATACAAAAGACTACTGTCAAGCGAAGTACCTTTACAAACACCCTTTCTCCCCAAGCTGTCAGGATATGGTGGTAATCAACTCAAAGTCACAGGTAAATGCACGGTACCATGCAACTGCAAAAACATTATTCAGAACTTAGAGTTTGTAGTCGTGGATAACCCAGCGAAACCCCTCCTAGATTTCAACGCCTGTAAGCTGCTACGCCTGGTGAAAGTGGTTATGACAATTGATCAACCAATCACAAAGCAGTTTTTGACTAAAGAATCAGTGGTCAAGGAGAACAAGGATATCTTCACAGAGCTTGGTTGTCTTCCAGGAAAAGCCAAAATTAGACTTAAAGACAACGCACTACCAGTTGGACACGCACCGCGGCGTGTCCCCGTAGCATTAAGGGATCGTGTCAAAAATGAACTAAAACGTATGGAGACAATGGGCGTTATCAGAGCCATTGACGAGCCCACAGAATGGGTAAGCTCAATGGTGGCCGTCGCGAAAAAAGACATAATGCGAAAGCGCTGTCAACTCCCTACATTGGAGGACATAACACATAAACTGGCAGGTGCGAAGTACTTCAGTCGGCTCGACGCAAAATCCGGGTACTGGCAGATCCAGCTAGATGATGAAAGTAGTGAACTCACAACATTTAAATCTCCTTTTGGCAGGTGGGCATTTACACTCTTAACTTTTGAACTGCACGACGAGCGACTCAGAGAACTACTTCAGAGATGCCGTGACAAAAACCTGCACCTGAATTCTGCAAAAATGAAAATTGGGGTCACAGAGACAAAGTTCTACGCACACACTCTCACGTCGGAAGGTCTGAAACCTGACCAAGACAAGATTATAGCGATTGCCAGATGCCGACCCCTACCTCGAAAAAGGAACAGGAAACGCTGATGGGTATGATCAATTACCTCACCAAGTTTGTCCCAGGGCTTGCCACAGCCACAGCTCTAATAAAAGAACTCTTAAAAGAAGATGTGGAGTGGCTATGGGACGCAAATTGTGACAAAGCATTTGAAGAGGTGAAATCCATCATCACGCGAACACCAGGGCCGGTGTTAGCATACTATGACGTCACCAAGGACGTCACCCTCCAAGTAGACGCGTCAAAATCAGGCCTTGGCGCGGTCATTCTTCAAGAAGGCAAACCAGTTGCCTATGCTTCACGAGCACTTATGCCGACACAGCAAAACTATACACAGATAGAAAAAGAAATGTTGGCAATTTAGTTTGGGTGAGAGAAGTTTCATTCTTATATCTATGGAAAACAAGTGACAGTACACAGTGATCACAAGCCGCTTGAGATAATCATGCGCAAACCACTGGCTTCAGCACCACCCAGACTACAGCGCATGATGCTGGGCTTACAGCTCTACGTGTGCGGACATACTGTCGAGAAATTACAAATCTGGACATGACGCACATGAAGATCCAACACTGGAAGAGCACGTTCATGCAGTATTTGAACTGATCCCAGTAACTGATCAAAAAGTGGAAAAAATCAAATCGGAAACATAGAAGGATCAAACTCCCATCAAACTTAAACCTGTCATTCACAGAGGCTGGCCACAGACTAAACAACAAGTGGACGCTCATGTGAGAGAATTCTGGCATGTTCGAGAATGTCAAAAGTGACAAAATTGTGATTCCAGCATCATTGCATGTCGACATGCTGCAACGGATACATGCAGGACATTTCGGCATGGAACTTTGCAAACCACGTGCTAGAGAATTTCTCTACTGGCCGCTCATGTGTTCACAAATTGAGGACTATGTGAACAGCTGTAGCACATGTCTTGAACACAGATCCTCCCTACCGAAGGAACCGATGATGTCACCGCCGATAACCGATACAAACGGGCCATGGAAATTGTTAGCCACAGACCTGTTTGAGTGGTACAACCGTAATTATCTCATTGTGGCTGATTATTATAGTACACTATTTTGAGATCACTATTTTTTATTATGAAGAAAGCCCAGACCGATGGTACTGACCCGTACATGGGACTGTTAGTCTACAGAAATACACCCACTGATGGAACCGCTACACCAGCTAAACTCCTAATGAGTCGTCGTCTTCGAGACAACCTCCCAGTCCAACAAAAACGGCTCCGTCCATCTGTACAAAACGTAAAAGATGTACAAAGGCGACTTTCACAGAAACGGATGAACAGTGAGAAATACTACAACCGTAACACCCAATCTCAAAAACCATTAAAGGAAGGAGAGGATGTGTACGTGCAACAACTCAATGGAAAATGGAAACCAGCGATAGTGAGAAAAGTAGCCGACATACCACGATCATATATTGTCTCCACATCTGATGGTGGACATTATCAACGGAACCGTCGTCACATCATTCCGTCCAAACCAGCCCCGCTAGCCAACAGTCCGAACAACAAATCAACAGGCTCGACACCTTCCACCGCTGGAAAACCCATTTCCTCCCGAGACTCCGAAACCACCAGACACATCTCCAATTTCACAGTTCTCACGTTTTGGTCGAGGTATTAAGCCCAATATTTTATCTGATTTGACAACTGGATAAAGTGGAAGTGTGTATGTGTTATTGTGAGCACAGTTTGTTTTGCTCTCAGTTGCAGATCTCAGTCAGAATTCCAGCTCCAACAGTGAATTTGTGAATCAGTGATTAATGTATGCATTCTATTCAGTTCATTGGATTCCATCATTCCTCGGCGTCTCAATGAGTGATGCATTTACAGATAGTTTCGGTTTTTCCATCACTCAGATTCATGGATTTGGATGATTCAAAGTGCTATGATAATTTTATTTGCTATGTTCACTTGTTCCGAATTGTGTGATCTTGATATTCTTCTGAAAGTTTAATGGATGGATAAATTTGTGTTTAACTTTAAAACCTGGTGAACCACGGATATCATTTGACCAACTCCAACTCAAGTTTTAAGTATCAAACTGACTCTACAAATACTTACAGTTTGCAGTGTATTCTATTTTGTTTTAAATTGAAATTTGTTGCATTTGAAATGTATACTTGGGCAGTCCTTTAGAAGCGAACATAAGACGGTAACATAAAAGTATCGCACTTGTTACATTATGAGACACAAGTATCTCGACCTACCATTTTCGTGGCCTTTTCATGTTATAGTTAGTGCGTCCGCCCCTATCAAAGCGGGAAGACCTACCTGCGATCAAACCCGGGCCAGGTCATACCAAAATCATTTAAAAGTTAGTACTTGTTGCTACCTTGCTCAGGCTGAGCCATAGGTGGGAGAATCGTCTGAACGCTGGTCAGAAGTCCATTGTCTAGAACTGGAACTCATATAGCAGAAGGATAGCCAACAAGACAAAACCACGTTATTTCACGGTCTCGACGAGAAATTCCGTGAATGTAACAGTACATGGCTAGGCTGTGGGTGAGGAAATGGGTGCCGGGGTCTCTATCAGCACACAGACCCCCATTACAACTTCCGTTTTTCGGTAGGGTAGTTCTGTGTATTTTAGGGTATAAAGTCTTATTTTGCTCCCAAGCGGCCATGTTTGGTGTACAGGTGCATGCTTGGTATTAAAATGCTGGAAACTGTCTAAACTTTGAAGAGGTATGAGCTTTGTTGATGAAAGTTTGAAATTCTGGGCGAGAGGACACAAGGTGTGAGGTAGTGATGAGGCTGCGAGTGACGTCCCCTTGGCGTTGCTAGGCACGCCTCCCAGCTGCCGGCATGGAAAGGTCCAGATTTTGACAGTCAACCTATGTCAAGATTTTTATGGCTCGTTTCTCGCAGGCTGGGCCAGGTATGCACCAAAGCTTATTGGTCACGGAATGTTTGGGACTGAGCTACAGTGCTAGACGTTAACATTGTCGCTTATGGAAAATGAATGGGGGTCTGAGACCATCAAGTTACTGACCTGTTTTTTTCTCTTCATGGGACATACTGATAAGGTCTCGTCTTACTAAATCGACGTTACATGACATAGGTATGTGGCGACAAGAATTTTTGAGCGATCCCTTACCACTGGTGGGTAAATTCTACCGGTTAGTTCAGAAGCCATCCATTGTTCCTCCACTGGGTGTCCGCATCCAGGAACATGTGCAAGCAGCTGGACTTTGGCTGGATACTATCACCCCCATACGCATCCAGGAAGATCCACCGTGGTTATGTCCTGAGCCTCGGGTTGATACCTCGCTCTCCTCCTTGAAGAAATCTTCCACCAACCCTTTAGTATACCAGCAGGAGTTTAGTAATATGTGTTCAAAGTATCCATTTTATCACCGCATATTCACTGACGGTTCCAAGAATGATGATAGCGTGGCTTCTGCCGCTGTCCTTGGGCCCAGAACCATTTCAACACGGTTTCCAAATTCCTGTTCTGTATTTACTGCGGAAGCCAAGGCAATTTTGTGCGCACTTCGGTCCATTCCAGAACTAGGAGATAGCAAATTTCTCATCTGCTCTGACTCCCTTTCCTGCCTCCAGGCAATTCGGCCTAGTTAGCCTGTACATCCAGACATTATGTCTATCAGGGAGATGTTTAAACGACTTAATGAAGATTTTATCATTGTCTTTTGTTGGGTGCCCGAGCATGTGGGTATCCCTGGGAATACTGCTGCAGATGAAGCCGCGAAGGCGGCTTTGCATTCCGTTACTACCCAAACTGACGTTCCATATTCGGACTTGCGTTCACTTATTTGCTCCTATATCAAGCGCTTGTTTCAGGCTCAATGGGATGACCAGACAACCAATAAACTGCATGATATTCGTCAGTTTGTTGGTCCAGCGCCTTCCCTTTCACGGCATCGTCTCCGCTCTTGCATTTTGAGAAGGTGTCGTATCGGTCACACACGTGCTACGCATGGGTATTTGTTGAAAGGAGAATATGCTCCTCATTGCTTTGCTTGTGATCAACGGTTCACAGTCAAGCACATATTGCTTGACTGTGGCGACTTTGCTCCTGTACGAGATTCCTTTTATCACGTGAGCTCTCTTTCAGAACTTTTCAATTCTGTAGAAAGTGATACTATTTTTGACTTTCTCTCTACCATTGGTATGGCAGGAAAGCTGTGATTTTAAACTACCGTCTGTGTTTGTTATGTGACTTCTGGTGTCCTTTTTTGACTGAATAGTAAATGAATTATCCGTAGTAGATCGACTACTTGACGTTTTATTGTCGCGATAAAACTGAAATATTGTTGAAAGCGACGTTAAAACTTTCACTCACTCACTCACTCTACCGGTTAGTTTTTACCTCCGACGGTAAAATCTTTTCAAAGTGGCTGCTTTTCAAAGTGGCGACAATTTAGCTACATTCTCGACCAGCCCCACGGATTTTCACATTCCTCCTTCATTTTTTTCATACATTTGACCGATTTTTGTTGTGTTCAACAGTTAATATTATCTCTGGCTTCTTACTATTGGTGTGTGGGTAAATTTATGAAATGTAGGTATATTTTCCACATCGAATTTGACATTGTTAATGAAGGTAGCACTTTCGAACTTACCGTGGGTTTCAATTATCGTCAATTCCCTCTTCTAAAGGTTTCTTTGTCAACAACAATATTTAATTATTCTTTTGCTTTTTAAAAAGTAAACACTTTTGTGGGAGGCGTGGTATACTTGTTGTTGGTATAAGGTGGCAAGTTACATAGAAAAATACGTGTATAAATGACACATTTTCAGTGTAAAGTCGATATGAAGTTAGCTCTAGCGGACTGTTCTGACAGTTATGTAATAGCTTACTATGTCAGAACAGCCAGCCAGAGATAGTCCCTATTTAATTAGTACCATAAAGTCCTGTTGTACCATATTTTTTTTATCCTCGAAAACCTGATTTTAACACAAATAACCAACTCAAGCAGAAATATCTTTACGACCAAATATTAGATTGTTGAGTCTATAAATGTTAATTCTTGTTTATGAAAATGCTGGTAATATTTGTTGTTAATGCGCAAATCTGTCTATTCGTTTTCACATGTATTTTGTTTATATTAAAATATGTGCTTTAAAGCCAAAAAAAAAATGATAAAGTTTAAGTGTTACAAATATATTGGAATTTTATACTTAGACCTAAGGTATTGAGAATTTACTTAACTTTGTCTCCCCTCTCTCGTGAACTACAGAGAATAAATTATTCTAGATACCAGTGCTTGATACAGTGTGTTAGGAATATGAAAATATTTCATACAATTTTCCTATATAGGCCTGCCTACTAATTGTTCACCTGTTAAAATGCATAATTAATTGATGAAATCTACTTGTTGGCATACGCCCACACTGAGTGCTTCACATAGCACACATTCAAATTATTACATTTCACCATGTTTTCTGTGTACTCACCAATATGTTCTTTTTTTCAGATTTTCAGTATGTCTCAAAAACCTTGAGACAAGATGGGGCTGGTAAGAAAACACTGGCGTAAACCTACAGTGAATGAAGTGTATTCGTATGGTGCAGATCAACCGAAATTCTCTCATCCAGATGGTGTCTTGCTGATTTTATTTCACAAGCGACAGAACGTGAAGTGACAACTGAACAGTGATTCCGATGGATTACTCCCAGACAAGCTCTGCGTGATTTTAGACAAAACATACCAATATCCTGCCATCATTGTTTTGGATGAGTTTGTGAAATCTGCCTGAACACCCTGAACTATCAAAACCTGCGCAGAGCTCGCTGCACGTTGGAAATTAAAACGGTGTTATATCACTAAAATGTTCCTCATGTTGTTATTTAAATACACGTATTTATATCTGATTTGTTTCCTGTTAAAATGCATGGTACCGGTATTAAAAAGAAAATCCAGAGTATTAAACTGTCTGCTTTCACAAACACCATTGGTAATTGAATGAATGCAGCCTTGGATTATCTGGCACTTTTTTATAATTGGTATCGTGAAATGTCCTTAGAAAAGTATCGAAGTCGTGTTATATGCATGTGTCGTAAAATAAATAAACGATCATATTCAAATATCTTGCCACAAATCCTAACCTTGAAAAGAGAATTTGTATTTCCGTCTGATCTCGCTCTTTTATCGGGGCATTGGTGATTATAAGCACTCTTAACGTTTGCAGAATCGTCTACCAATATAGGGTGCTAGTCTGCATGTCACATGTTGGATCTTGTTCTAGCTTTGGTTGGTGCTTTACCCCGAGCTCATGGGTTTCCTGTACCCATATGATAAATCTTGTACATGTACAAGTGAAATATTCAACTATGAAACAATCACTATCAAATACATTGTTGTCTTACAGAACTTCCCGTTGTCGTAATTTTCCCAACACAACGGCGTTTGCGCCATATTTTCCCACCATGCATCAGCCGTTTCTCAAACGTTTGTAGCGCAATAAAGGGAAAAAATACATGGGTGCGCAGATACGTCACACAATGTATTAGAGACCGAAGAAAAGCGTAAAGTGCCGTAAAGACTAGCTATAGGGAAGTTGCATACTTCTTTGTAATGGACCTTCCACCTAATCTAGAACAAGTTAACTTGATGCCTGGCACAGACGATCCAACTTTACATAGCTGGGCGTAAAACACGGAAAATCTCAACCAAACAACGTTCCTTCGAAAGCTGACACATTAACATTTACATTGATGTATAAATCGACAAACAAATTAACATGCTTTCACCTGGTTACACGAAGGCTGAAACCCGTAAGTTTGTATGTTTTTTGTTCAGTCGGACATTTTTTGTTCAGTTGGCCAAATCCGGTTACTGGAAAAAGACCGTCAAGCGACAGTTCTAGCTTCATTTCTCAGCAGTGGAAGCCGCTGCGTGGATCCATCGTATTTCTACCACCGACCAAGTAAAATGTTCTTTTAATAAAACACTTTGAATTACCTTTATTGGCCATGGTCTACGGAAGTAATGCAGCTTCTTTTGTTTCTACTCCATACATGTACAGCTGTCACTTCTACTTGCCCCTATCACTGTAATCCGTGAGGGCGATTAAAGTTCATTCGCTCTGATTGTTCCCTGATTTAGAATATAGTGTGTACGTAGATAAGTACGTTTGTGAAACGGTCCCCAGACACCTGCATGACCTCACTAAGCAGATAAATCTATGGGTCGAAACAGACATTCGTATACCTGTCATCAAGCAAATAAGGTCAATTCACAAAACGATGTGTCACACAAACCATCAGAAAAAGTATATGAAGAACAAAATAGGACGGAATTATGCAAAGGGAAGCAGTCAACAGCTTTCAGTCATTTGGGAAAGACGCAAGGTTTGTTCTAGGCGAATGAGTGGAATCGGTATTCAAATCGTGTACCATGCTAGAATATAAGTTGTCGATAAAATGTCTATTTCGGTTGCGCTTTGACTGGACATGTTCATATATCCAACATGGTGATCTAATTCACCACGCTGAATATACGGCTCCTAGCCCCGGGTAAAGGGGAATTAGACAATCATGTTAAACTTGGAGTCAAAGTGTTCGATGAAATAACCTTGACACACTAGTTTTTACAATGGTAACTTATGACGTTTATTGAAGTAGCCTCACAACACACTGGAGCTAACAAATACTACAAGACGAGATATGTACACGCGATATGCAGGGCTCCCCCGGTGTGTTACTGTCCCAGTAAGGATGTCATAGTGTCAAAATTGTCACCTCTGTGACGTCACTAACCGGACAAAGCCGGCAGACACCATACTGGGCAAACTGTTTGCCGTGAAATCAAAACAAAGCTGATAACAGAACAAACCTATTCTTTGACAATGGCTTGTGGTTCCCTACTGACACCTCTATCATTCAATTCATTAAGTCCTTGCCGAAACTACAAATCTGAAATTCGAAACCCAGGAGACAAAGAATATGGAGTCCGACACTTTGGGATAACTGTGTAATTACGAGGATTTATTGGAATTAACTCATGACTAAATATGTATTCACAATACACATTTTACACAATGCACTATACATTTTAGAAAGTAATAAGTTTAAATGTATTTCAATGACTTGCTTAGCAAAATTCGTATCTACATTAAATAAATCCACAACATCATTTTCAGGGAATCAGATAATTTAACCTCTTCGAGAACAGTAATATTACAACATTAAAATAGAAGTTACGTACATTGTAAGAGATTGGCTATACGACACTGATGGTGTGTTCTGTATATTATACAATGGAGATATGAATTTCAGAATTAGCACAGAGTATTACTGCTCAGGATGTGATCGTGGCATAACAAATATTTACAAACGGCCTAACTTTGAACTCGATATAACAAATGTTTACAAATGGTTCAGACAGTTTTAGACGTGATAATCATAGCAAATGATGAGAACATCACAAGTACATTTTATAAGTGAATTTTTGTCAAGCAATAGCGAATTGTATTAAACATACATAATATTCAGCATTCACAATTACATTTTTTTACAGGTTTTGGGCGATTGACTTTTTATGAATATCAAGTCCTACTTCAATTCAAATGGTGCACATTTATCTGGGTACAGTAAAATTTCGTTTACCATGTTACGAAATTCGATAAAGTTGGCCAGAGAGAAAATATGGTCGATGAGAGGACGGGAAACCATAGACTCGATCTCAGCTTTTCCAGAAGTTCCGTAGTCGCCGATAGCCAAGGCAAAGACAAAAGCCTTCACCTGAAGTCGTCTAACGGCATTTGGCAAGGCGGCTCCGCAGTTAGAGTGTCCGTCTGTTAAAACCAGTACTTCCTTCACGGACTCTGTAGCCGATCGGATTCCTGTGGGAAGTAAAAAATATACTGTTGTGGACTCTGAACTTATTAACGTTATTATATATAAGGGCAGCGAAATGGGACATAAATGAACCCGTCTGCGTTAGTGATTACAAAGTACTATTGTAATCCAACTGCTTGATTTTCTTTCATTGCCAAGACAAAACTATTACCCGAGCGCAAAAGAGTCTTCGTCATATATCTGACAAAGAAAATAAAATAAGGTTCAAGTGAAAATGTGACGAAAATACAGAGTTATCAGTAAACGATCAGAAATGGCAGTGAAGACAATAAGGATACTTGAACAATGACTACAATATCCACAATAGATTTACATATCTGTGATCGATTTATCCATCAATCAAATTACGTATCATATTGGGTATAAAGTGTAATGTATTTTTTTTTCAAAACGGTTCGCGTTATTTCCAAGTGTACGGTTTCATTCATCAAATAGTTGAAATGCATACCTGTTTTAAAGGTATTCACAATATCTTTGAGGGTTACATTGCATCAAATAATTAAACTGCGTTATGTTTCTTGAATAAAATGCAACATTTTCCAAAAGTAAATTAATGGCTGTACCTGTGTCGGGTTCAAACATATATTGGCGAGCATATTCGAAAGCATCACCGGTACAGGTGGAACCTCTTGCTTGAGGCATGGCCAGTATGGCGTTTTTCACACTGTTGATGGTCCAGTGGGCTTTGAAGTTGAAGTTGAGCACAACCCGGCTGGAGAATGTGATAATGGCGATCCTATTATTTTGTCGACCCCTACCAATGGACCCACAGAGTCGCTCTATCAGCTCGGCAAGTTTCTGTTTCGTTGTCGTCCAATCGCTGCTACTTATACTTCCGCTCATGTCAATCATGAAGAGGAGATCACGTGGCAGTAATGTGACTCCACCATCGCCACCACCAAGCACATGTGCTTCCCGGTTGGGGGCCTCTACTAGTCCCGGAAGTCCAACGGCACGAGAGCTATCGGGGATGAAACTGTAGTAGTGAGTATGGCCAGTCATAAACTTATTGTGGAACTTCTGCTGGACTCCCTGTCTGGACCATGGATCTGAGGAAAACAAGTGTAAGCTCCAAATAAATATGTAGGTAATAAATACAAATGTATGCGCCACAGACAGGATGTAGAGCGGCGTAATAACGCAACATGCGCGCATTAAATATTTTTGACAGCATTATTTGTGTTGTTGTACTTTGCTGATAAGTATGTACACTGGTTTCGGAAATCAACAGCAGTTTTTTTTTAAATATTCGAAGTTCGAATATGGTAGCTGTCATTAAGATTTAAAACATCTATTACCTTAAGATTTTATAATTTCGTTCATCCAAAATATTTGGACTTTTAGCAAATATCGGCTTAGAGAAGCCGCTTCCAAATACTATACCCATGCGTCACTGCCTACATATTCGCCTGGGCTTTTCAGGAGATGGCGCGTCAGTATAATATCAATTAGCTTTGATTGGTGTTTTACGCCCTACTTAAAAATATTCCACTTATACGAAAGCGACTGCATCGGTGAGAAGCTCCTGGGTCATTGCGACGCGCTGGTACGCTGTGCTGCTAGGTCCTTCTATAAAAAGGATTAACAAAATTTGTAATGCTCTAACCTGCTCTAGAGGCCGTTTCTGTCAGTGTCGGACATGGGCTTCCACCATTTCGAGGAGACCGGACAATCTCTCGTGTGCGGGTTCGTGTGCCTCCGGGCGCAGGCGCTGACCAGGCTGACCATTCTGACCAGACGGAAACCCCACAGTTCGTTCTTCTTGTACCCCATCTGTTTCCTTCTACTGACATGGCCAAGTACGCCAACAACACCAGGCATACGATTAATTTCATTTTCACAATTGTTTCTGTAAAGAAAAGCAGTAATTCGTAAATAGAACTTAAAAAAGGATTAATTACCACGAGTGAGTTATTTACCAACATATTTGATCGGCATTTAATGCTATTCTCAAAAATATTTCGACCTCGAAAAAAAAATGGTGTTGATAATTTAGTAGGCCTATCTTTCTGGCGCAGTGCACCTATTGAGGACTGACAAATAAAATACCAAAAATTTGTGGGTACTATTCAGGAAAGATCATTTATCAATCCTCCCTCATGTTCGCATTCAGCCAAAAACTCAACGTCCCCCTTTCCCACTCCTTGCACCACCCCACACCCACACCCACATTAAGAGACCGCAGTTTGTATACATTGGAAATTGGAAATTCAACGCTTACACTATGAAGCTATGATGCCAAGCAATAATAAAAAAAAAACAATAAAGAAAACGTCACACTCCAAGAAGGATACCTACATTTATGCAGATACGTCTGAGGAAGTACGCAAGCAGATCTCTGTCTACCTTCTATCGCTGCTGGATACGAGGTCACAGCTTTGCCTCTTTCCATCCTCGGTGGCTCTTTATATACGAGTTAGCATCGTACTAACATCCGGCTGGCATGTGCAATGAGGTCACCCGTACTAGGTCACTACGCAATCGAACAGTAACCAGACTCCCAAAGATCGCATCAGTACGCAAGCGATGATTGGCTGCAGCTCAGAGGTCAGGCTGTGGTTGGGCGCCCGGTTTGGTCTCTCACAGAACCCGCGTGTTTATCATCCGGCTTTCCAATGACCATATGTTTTTACTCAGCACCACCTCCACCCCCCGTCCTCTCTCCGTCACAGATTTTATCAGCCCTTTGTCCCTTTTGTAAGCAACATTTTACGAACACCATTATTATTGACAAAATCTTGGCTTTTTATAATTACGGTACAACTTTCAGTAAGATTGTGTAATGAGAATTACTTAATTGGCATTGTATACGCGATTTCTTGCAAGGAATGGCAATGGATATATATTTATAGAAATGTACCTTAAAGCTGCATACAGGTTAATTTTGGTAATTTTGTACGAATTATATTTTCACTTGCAATACTTCCGGCTGCAAAAATATGGTAACTTCGTTATTTATTTATTTGATTTGTGTTTTATGCCATACTCAAGAATATTTTACTTATGCGACGGTGGCCATTATTATGGTGGGAGGAAACCAACGACCATCCGCAGGTTAGCAAAAATATGGTGGCCTGATATATGATTTCATTATTGTTTAAATATACCTATAACACAAATTTAGAGAGTTTTACATGTTTACTATATAAACGTATTGATTTAACATACATAATTTAAAGAAGACAAGTGTCTTAAATGGACAAATGTAAACGTTCAGTTATTTGGGTGGAGACTGGAATATACCAGTACCTGAAGATGTACACGTTTACTGACTGTTACTTACCTAATGTGAACGATTACTATTTCAAGGAAAAATAGCTTCGTTCATCTTGTGATAATCACATATATAAAAGCTAAATAGATAAACATTTGCTCTGTATCTGTAAAACTTATACAGTATTCGCTGAATGTTTACTACAAATTTTAACAGTGTGTATTGGGCACAATCTCAGGAAAGATTGGGATATAACTCACCGATTTATTAATATATGTTTATATTCCCACACAAATGTCAGGCGTCTTTTTTTTTTTTCGTGATAGATTATGATTTTGCCAGTAGGCCTATGAAAAGCAGTTAAATTTGTTTAACGCCACACGCAGGATTTTTTCACTTATACGACCGATGGCAGTCAGGCTTGTGGACGAAAGTGAACCGGGTGTCATGCGCCGAGGCATGCATAAGGGAGGTTACTGATAGACTTCTGATTCAAACATGTGGCGTACTGATATGGACACCATGTTTATAAGATACAAGTGCTTTTCGATGAACGTTAGACTGCACAAACAGCCACACAACTGTATGGTGCCGTTATAGTTGTACGTCGTTTCAATAATAATAATGAAGTTGAGGCATCACCACGTAAATGTCCTCTCCGGCCGTATGTGGGAAGGTCGTCGCAACCTGCGGATGGTCGTGGGTTTCCCCCGGGCTCTGCCTGGTTTCCTCCCACCCTAATGCTGGTCGCCGTCGTATAAGTGAAATATTCTTCAGAACTGCGTAAAACACCAATCAAATCAAATAAATAAATAAATCACCACGTAAATGTAAAAGGTTTCACAAACTTTGGATCCCCATGCCGAGATCACGATCACGTGACAATGTGTTTTTGGTTCTAAAATTTTCCTTGGTAAACAAGATACTAATTGTTGACAGTTAATCAGTAACCAGTGTCGTAGACTGAAATCTAAACCGACTTGAAATCATTGACCCCAGGGGTGTAACATCTACTGATATATGATATATATGAGAGCGGGACCTCATAGTGTACATGTACTGATATATATATATTAAACTTTCTCACAATTTATTCTGATCATTCCTATCATTTTTAAGCACACTCTTGGACATAAACTCACAAATATTATAAATTATATCTCTAGTTGAATAGCGTCGTTATTTCACAAAGAGAGCCTATGCTCGAGCTACCATCGGATTGAATTGGGCTCCATACTTCCGGGCCGAGCTTTAGACCTATTTGTTCGCTGAAACTGTATCGCATAGTGTATATTGTAATTTGCCCACCAATCGATCGTTTTCTGTTCATATGTGGATAAAGGTGTAGAATACAGATAACAGAATTACATAGAACATATTTGATAGTTGTTTAGTTCCTAACTAAGCATTCACGATTAGGATTTGAGATTGAGAAAGAGATGATTCCGAAAGCTGAACCTCGTTCTCATTTAATGCAGTGAGATATATTCGATAGATATTGTACATCCCTTGTATATGGCACTCAGTGATTAAAAAGTTCAGAAATTTTAGAATCAAAACTTAGATGGTCCCAACGTCCCTATTATTTCAAAATAAAGGTTGTGATAGACTAACAGTGTATTATGTTATAATAATAATGCATTATATAATAGCGAATGTAATAACTGAATTTTTGTTGAAAACGAATGAATGATTTATTTATTTATTTATTTATTTGATTGGTGTTTTACGCCGTACTCAAGAATATGCCACTTATACGACGGCGGCCAGCATAATGGTGGGTGGAAACCGGGCACAGCCCGGGGGAAGCCCACGACCATCCGCAGGTTGCTGCAGACCTTCCCACGTACGGCCGTAGAGGAAGCCAGCATGAACTGGACTTGAACTTACAGCGACCGCATTGGTGAGAGACTCCTGGGTCATTACGCTGCGCTAGCGCGCTAACCAACTAAGCCACGGAGGCCCCATGAATGAATGAATGAATGAAGGAGTGAGTGAAAGATTATGGCTTAGCGACAAAGCCACAAATATTTCAGTCATATATCATTGCCAGAAAAATAACAGATAATATTTTTCAGTGTGTCATCGTCCAGAAATAGATCAAAGTATTACACACGTACTTTGGACCCATGCAGCATTTCTGAGTTTCCCACTATACCACACAAACAACAACTACACAACTTACACGAGCTGTATTTGAAACCACAACTTTTCTTTGGGTGTTTATTTCTACGGGACCATATACACGAGGACAGTTGGGCGCAGACAGATTTAATTATTTTTTTTTTATCACATCAGTTTTTAACTGTTCTAAAAGTTCACCAACCTTTTTTTTACTAGATAAACACCGTCATAAATATTATTGATGGGGAATGGGGTTACTTTTCTTGTTGTTGACAAGGATAGTGTTGCGTGGAAAAGATGTAAATGGCAGAGAACGCATTCATTGGCTAACCGATATACACAGGCTGCGATTGGCCGTGTGTTTGCCGGCCGGCTTTCTCATATGCTGTGCCGTATTTGTTTGTCGACCTGAATTAAACAAATATAGGTCAGTCTACGTCCGGGAGAAGTCTTTTTCGAGGGCTATAAATACGCGAAACATTTTGTGAGGAGCCAAAAGCCTCCTTCAGCAGCTTTCTGACAACAGTCACTGATTCGCCTAATTCCGCTAAGATGGTTTACACTATGGCTGTTTTCCTGTTGGGCACCTTCGTCTTCGGTACCCATGCATGGGGTCCGACAGACTGCGCCTACTCCGTCTGGAGCGAATGGAGATCTTATAACAGCGGGACTTTCCAGTTCCGCACTCGGGACATCCTCCGTAACGCCAGGCAAGGTGGCCAGCCATGTGTTGGGGACAGAGTTGAATACAGACCAGTCAACGGTAAGACAATAAGTCAACTTTGTAGGATAGCAGCTGTTCCAGAGATATATCGCTCAGTTACGCATATCGTTATATCTATGAAACTCTTGTGGACGTACGACAAAAACATGTTGGTGTGAAGTTAAGGAAACCACGCCAATCCTGACACATTGTACGAACAGCCTCACAGCGTACCGGTAACAGCTCCATGACAATGCGATAAAGATGAAATAGGATCAGCCACAGCTGTCTTTTCATGAAAACTTTTTGCCAAATGTTTTTAAAGCAAAATTTCTGCAAAGCTAATCGAAGTTCTGGATCTGTGGCTGAAACTTTTTGTTTGGCGTTTTCGCACAGTTTCATCGTGGTTGATTGATCAGTACTTTGTGGACATCTTGTAATATATATAATGTACTACAAATTTTATAAGGTCAATTCATACTTAAATACGTGATTAAATAAAAAAGCACGCAAGATAGATGCATCTGCGTCTTATATGTACACTTGTATAATGGCATTCAGCACATACATATGTTTGGTATTGTGATTTGATATTACGTTCAAAATCATCATGTCATGGCGGTGTCTGCGTGTAGCCAAAAAGCCTCTTATCCACCAACACGGTGATAGTAATCTGACATCGCGCGATTGGCATTTCCTATGTCTGTGTAAACATTTGCTAGGAAATTTCTAGTACAATTTCTGTATACGGCCTTGCTTTGGTTTAAACGCCGTAATGCACAGCGAATTATGAGAAAAAGTTACCGTACGAAGAAAACCTTTGTTCGCGAAATTTTAAGCTTGTTCCAGGTACAGCCCTCAACTTAAAGCAAATCTGGAACTTCGTCTTAACAATTGTCCTCTTTGTTTCATTTCAGCGCAACTCGATCCGGGTTTTGAGGGATTTTTGTCCATGTTTTTGGCGGGAAACGCCCCGTCGTTCAACTTAGCAGGAGGAGGGTTCTATACGCTGTCACGTGACTTTGTCATTCTTCTCGACACAACAGTAAATGTCCAGTTGTTCCCATATTATAAATCTCTGGTGTCGAACATCTTGGGGAAGGTATGCGGGGATTTCTCAAGCAACCCCAGTGACAACCGAGTCACTATGGCGTCGTTTGACAGCTCAGAGACGGCGATTCACACATTTTCTGATACCCAGTCAAGGGAGATAATGCAGGACAAAGTCCTGAAGGTTCCTAGATCCCAGTACAGCACTTACGCTAACATCATACCGGCAGCTGACTTTGCCAGGACCACTTTGCACAGTGATACTTCAGGTATTATTGAGTACATTGCTATACAATATAAAATATAAGTACTTAATTTCATATATATTAATCCATCTTGTCCCAGATGTACCAGACTCGAATCCAGCCCTCATGTTATTTATTTATTCATTTGGTGTTTATTATTATTATTTCACTCATAGACTTAAGTTTTAATAACTCAGGATTATATCAGACACTTGCCGAAGGTTGATGGATTAACCCATTCCGGTCACTCTGGTTTCCTCCACCCTTAAAGTTTTCTTCAGACTGGCATCCAGTATTTATGTAGACCTATACGGTAATATTCAAAATTATGGAGAGGTGATGACAGTTATATAAGAATCATCAGTCTATCAAAATATATTTTATAGTATGCAATTGAGCTTTTATCCGTTCATTCATTCTCTTCAGGCACCAGAACATATAACAATGCAACAAAGGAAGTTCTCCTTGTGACGTCATCTCCGGATTACTGCTCGCGCGGTCTGACCAGAGCCTTGAATCGTCTTCGTACCGTAGCCGAAGTTTACATCCTTGTCATTGGTCGCACTAGTAACTCCTGCCTGGAGAGCCTTGCCACTTCTCCGACCGAGTTTCACTTCCGGCAGCTTGAGGACGTCGCTGCTATCACGGACGGTTCTGCACTTTTGTTAGATCAGTCGCAAGGAAACAACTTCTGCGTTCGCAACACGGGTGGTGGACAACACTACTGAGAGAGTCGGTAACTGACCAAAGTGTTACTTGAAGCCTTCCATGATTCAACTTAAGTTTAATGTGCATATTTGGTGAAGTAATTTGCCAGTATTATTATATCTGTCGCTTTAGAAGTTATCTCAAACGGCCATAAGCATTGTCCTTGGATTTTATATCCAAGTCCACCAAATGTTGAAGTGTATCGGTTGTAGCGCTCTAAGCATCCTTGTACATATGTGCGTAGAACCATTGCTTATTCATTTTTGTAAAACGTGATTCCACACCATCGTTGTAAGTAGAAGACATCTAAGTTATTTTAGAGTTGTTCAGGGTGAAATTTCCAACCTGATACTAGATCCTGGAATATGACAATGTTCAAAACATGATTAAAGATTCACAACTGTACATAAAAGATATGGATTGATAATAATAAACCTTTTTAGTGTATCTCGAAGATTTATGTCATTTATCTTTATGTCATATGAAATGGCGTTTTCTGGCTGTGAATGATCTCGGATGAATGAATAAATGCGCTGAATCCTGCACGGTCATCGACGAAAAATCTAAATACACACAAGAATGCGTTTTGGTTTATATGCTCCATGACTCCTCGCCTGATTGACTGATGCTAGTCGCCATGCTCAAGAATATTCACTTATAAGCCCAAAGTACACCACCAGCATTTAGAACGTAACTGACCAAATTCCTCGCATTTAATCTACAAATTTTCACAAGAATAGCAAGCTTGATGTACCTCATATTATTTTCTACTAATCCAAAGCGCCAGAGAGCGGCTAATTTTGATCCAGCACCACCTATGGACCGCGAGTGAAACATTCCAATAGCCAACGCTAAGGGTTAGACTTTACATCTTTTTCATACATGGTTGATTTCTTACCCAGTAACAATCATATGTTTATGATTATGTTACATTCCAACGGGTTTCACAGAGAACCAGTTATGCGCAAAAAGGTCCACGCGGTTCTCTAAAGAGCCATAAGGAACCAAGATTTGTGAGATTGTAGTGCATCCTCACTAAAACGCCATGCACGCAATGCACGCGATGCGTGCTGAAGACACTAGACACGATACCCCACCCACTAACATTATATACTGACACTGCGCGCCTACCTTGCTTTTATTTATATTACACCACATGTAAGAAAGATGGTCAGCAACTTGCCAAAAGCCGATGATTTAATCCTCCACCCAAATGTCTGATACGGGTCACTTAGTATCAGTTTACCAATATAGATAGTACAGATACTTTCTGGATGGTAATGATTAGAGCTACATATATTCCAGGCAAATAGAGAAAATTTGATTTGATAAGCGGATATAGATTTTTCTTTTCTTTTTTTTGCAAGTAACGATCAATAAGAAAATTTACTGAGATTTAACGCCCTACTCGAAAATAGTACACTTCTACCAGGAGGTTTGCATTATGGGCGGAGGAAATCGGACTGAGCCTTGAAAAAAAGCATCGCTCTTCGTCAGATACACATCTTATGACCAACGAGAGCTGGCGATGAGCCCGTGATCTCATTGGCCAAGTACCGTTAGGCTGCAGCGCGTGGAGACGCTTCACCTTAAAGAAGACCATTTCATTTGACAACTAGGCCGGTGTAAAAAGAACAGAAGATACTTTTAATGGTGTTAAAATGGTTGTAAAGTAAGAAAAGGCTATATTTCGGCCTACTCTTTAAATAAATAAAATAAATAAATATAAATTTTAAGTACTGTATTACCCATTTTAAACCGTAGCACGTGTACAGAGCTAGGGGGCTAATATTTTGTGTAAGGTTATTATTTGGGCCATTCTGAAGTAATAGCAAAAAATTCGATTGGTGTAGATCAACTGTCGTAAGTCTTAGCGAGACCAAATAAAGGATGCATAACCTGCTGTCCCTTTGTTACAAACCCACACTTTATTTAATGCGAGGTCTGACTGCTCCAAATATCGTCATATATTGTTAAAACTTTATGTGCAGGTTCTCTCTGTAATGCATCTAATCAAGTTTGAAAACTTTGCACATTTAATTCATGAATACGCAGTTTTCGAGTTACGTCATTACGACAACAGAGTGACGTCGCCACTTAACAGCACGGTAGGGCTAACTGCCTACCTTATAACATGGCACTGATTGTGTTTAGATCAAAGTACCGGGATAACATCATTAGTTTTGCAATATTGGGAACCCAAATCCATCCAAGAACATGATTCAGAAGATCAGTCTAATCCTTTTTAATTAGTACTCTATATTCTATATACCACCCCATGTTAAAATTACCAGGCTGGCCCTACTGTGCCGTAAAGCGACGACGTTATGTCACAAAGGGACGTCACTCTGTTGTCGTAACGTTATATCTCGAAACCTGCGTATTCTGTGTCATTGGTTATCGTTTTCAAATGTAATGGCTGTCTCCAAATATTAGACATTAATAAGTTTATTCATGCGGTGCATTTCGTGTAAGCTAAGATCAGTTATAAACACCATGCAGCCGGATCCATGCATAAATTTTGTGTCCATCGCATAAAGTTCGAAAACCTGGTTGGTCCATACATAGTCTGCATACCTATATGGTCCAGGCGTGGAATATAAATTTTCTTAATTAGTACATTTTCGTTTCTTTTAGGATGTTCTCGGATTATTTGACAAGAAGACAAGAACGCATTTGATTTTCGCAACAAAGTCAAACAAGATGTCTCCACATTCGAGCAATGTCTGCGGGTGTTTTGTATAAGCACAGCGCAGAAGGGCCAGGTAAAGAATCGATATTCACTTAGGGACATATTTGTCCCTATTCGCTTTAGAATATTTATTAGAGCCATGAAGGCTTCAACGGCGCACACTCCTGGGCCATTGTCGCCATCTTCCCACTGTTCTATGATGAAGCCGGACTTGCGCGTGGCTGCTCAAGATGACGGCAGTGACCGAGAAGTGTGGGCCAACAATAGGAAAAAGGTGCTCTTTTCACAGCACAAAGAGTGACTTTTCATGCAGGATTATCATGGATTCACTGTGGATTATCGTGGATTCTCCGTGGCGCAAATAGATTTGCTCAAGTTTGTACTTTCGTTCCGAAGTTAACTACTTTCGTATCAAGCACGAAACACATTTTCCCATGTTTGTGACAAGCACGAACCACATTTCATTATGTTTGTAACAAGCTCGAAAAACATTTCCCCATGTTTGTAACAGGCACAAACCACATTTCCTTATGTTTGCAACAAGCACGAACCACATTTTCCCATGTGTATAACAAGCACGAACCACATCTCCCCATGTGTGCAACAAGCACAAATCACATTTTCTCATGAGAGTAACAAGCACCAGTCACATTTCCTCGTGTCTGTCGTAAGCATCTGTCACATTTCTACTTGTCTGTAACAAGCATATATCACACTTCTTTCTGAAAGCGTCTGTGATACATCATCATGTCTGCAGTAATTAAGCTGTCACACACCTATATGACTGTAGTAGGCCTAAGCATCTCACACTTCTACATGTCTGTAGTAACCGTCTGTCCCATTTTCCCATGTTTATTTCTTAGTAACATGTTCCATTTACCGCATGTATGTAGTAACCACTGGTCACATTTTCCAGTGCCTATAGGGCATGTACAGTGTTCCGTCTCCATCAACTCTCTCTGGCGGTTGCCTTGGGCTTACATACATTACGTCAGACATACGTCACAGCACAAAATGATACATATATTGTTTACTACAGCAACAGTGTTGTAGCACAGTCAAAATACGACCTAAATATTTCAGCCTTTAACAGTAGTCAGTATGTCAGTCAAACATGATATAAGCGTCTGGAAATGGAGAGAAAATAATGCTAATGATTTAATATTGGCACTGATGCAGGGATTATGGATTGAATTGAGTTAAAAAGATTCACATAATGTATCTCTTTTAATTTCTGGCATTTTTGTTCGTTTGCTTAATGTTCCAAGTTAATATCATTGATGTGTTAGCATCCCTATGTACAGCAAACCGGGCAATATTTTATAGTTAGCGCGATTCCTCGATTAAGCGCACTTTTCCCCATTGTTGGGCGCTGTTACACGATTAGTCGCCGCGTTTTACCATGAATAGGGTCTATTACACGATTAGGCGAAATACACGATTAGGCTCGATAAGACTACCAATCTTGCGCAATTTCGTACAGGTGTGTATACAAGCACTTGCGATTTAACTGTGCAAAATGCTCTTCTTTTTCTCAATCATCTTGCTCTTATGTCCTCAGGTATGCGTAAGCCATCTGTCCCGAGAGCTCATTGGAACCTCATCTTGTATGACCTGTAATCGAACATGCTATATTTCCGGATGGTATAACCCCACGGCTATGCATGTGTATCCCACCAAGCTGTTGTTGTTGTTTGTTTGTTTTTTTTGTCTAAAACAAAGCATTATATCTATTATTTGCTTGTGTCCATCTTTTCAGAGGAGCCCACAGCCAGAAGTCTGCAGTCAATGTCCAATCCTTGAGCTAACACGATACAGGAATACCATGTAAAACTGACCCAAAGTCATCATGCATGTATGAGGTTTTTGAGTGAATAAAATACATGAATGGAATTAAACATGAAGGACGGTAGAGGAGGATATGTCTGAATGTTTTGTGAACATGCAGTGAGGAGAGGTAAGTTGCATATCTCCTTATCCAACTGATTTGAAAATGATGTTGGTAACTACATCAAAGTGTCGTCTAGGAACGTCAGAATCTCTTCCCTGTTTTGTTTCCATGGGTATTGTTACGTGCACAACTGCCGTCAGCTTCTAAATTTAGTTGCCACTGTTTACATATGCTGAGTGCAGAGCCTGCTGTCTGCCTCTGCCTTAGAGTGTTCCAGAATACCCTCAGTTCGGTGCCTGTTTGTTTACATCAAGTGTTCAGGAATTTTCTTATTTTAGACAATTCCACCAGGCTATATAAGACCTATGAAAGCAGGTCAAAGGGAGAGAAAAGGACAATTATTGAGAGTTTGGGGTGCTTTCCCTGTGTATTACTTTAGTAGTCCTTTTGTGCTGAATTTTGGTGTCTTTATAGCCTCTGGCTTTGTTATATCATATCTCCACCGAGCACTTGTTCAGTTTGAACTTGTATATTTAATTTGTGCTCTTATGTACACAGTGCTTATTAGTACACGGACCCTGTCTGTGGAATTTTGTGTATATTTCGTCATACACTCAGTTATACTGTGGATTTTCCCTCTTATTTCTGCATTTATGCCTGTATGGTTTTCCGCATTGTGGAATATATGCGTCCGTTTGGACTTGACACCGTTGTAAATGTAAATACTTTAGTATTTGTATAGATACTGCTATCCTTTCTTGTTAAAATTAAGTACTTAAGTATTTGTATAAGTCTTATTATCTGTTCTTGTTAAAGCTAATAAATTGTTGTAAAATAAAATCTGCTGGTTTTGTTTACTTTTTGTGCGGCTAAACTATCGTGTATTTCCAACAAGCCATCTCTTTATAATACAGACAGTTTGGGTCGTAACAGTATAACCTATACATATAATGTTTAACCCAAAACAATACAGTGGTCGTGGATTTCCCTAGGGATCTGCCCCGTTTCCTCCCACCATAATGCTGGCCACTGTCGTGTAAGTGAAATATTCTTGAATAAAATAAAGAAAGAAAACTGTGCAAGACTGTGACAAATCCTGTCAGCTACTGCACAGTTTTGATGTATTTAGTATTTATAGCAAAGGGGCACTTTGCCATTAAACAGATATAACCATTATTCAACTGCCAAAAGACAACATTTCATTTATTGCTTGTATATAGATGGGTCTTCATGAGAACATGTGGTAATAAAATCAATATCATTTTTTGGAACAGTAGACCTACACAGTTTATGTCCAGTGTTTCCTGTTTGGAATGTTTGGATTCAAGAAATAAGCAGGTTTTCGGAAATAAATTTAACGTAGGGAAGTTATCATACAATCATGCTTTTATGAATTTTCATGGAAGTTTTGTTAATACTGTTATCTGAGGCCATCCTATTTAATTTGCAAAGTCAATATTTGCTAGTATAATGTTTATTTATTCTGAAATGAAGTTTTTAACTTATGTTTGTCTGTTTAATGGGCGACAGATTTTGTTTTCGTATCGGCGTTACAACATATTTAGGATAGTTATAAGTATTTGTCGGCAAAGCCGTGATAATAATGTAAAAAGTTACGAAACTCTATGTTATTGTCTTATCTCTAAAACCTTTACCTTCTATTTTCATTCTTGTTTTATTCAATAAAATGACATTCATTGTCCTCAGTTGAACTGCGAAATCAGAAGTTTGTGTTGCCGCCATTTTTGTATTTTTTTACGGTAATTAGGGTGTCTATAGAACCCGAACTTATAGACCAAAAAACGAACCAATTCAAAAAGGAATTTATTATTTAATACCTTTATGTGGATATTGGTCGTAGTTTTTGAGTAATATGGATAAAATTATGGACTTTTCAGGCTTCAAAGTAAAGCCATTGTTTTGGAGTGTTTGGTTGCGATTAGGGTGACGTCATTATGGTATCTGTGTTTACAAAATATGAAAAATTGGGTAATTGCTCCGCGGAAATCTGTAAATGGGCTTATTTTTTGCCAGTAGTAAACATCAAGCTGCTGGTAAGCATCTCAAGTAAGTAGATATTTTATTAAGAGAGGAAAAATTCTTGTACGGTGAAGTGGGAAACAGTCCCAGTGTCTGGAATAGTGATTTGTGATCCAGTTTAAGAACTCTGAGATAGTTGACACTTGGTGGGAACCAGCGCCAGGAAGCCGGGAATACAGTGTCAGGAATCTGGGAATCTATCCCAGTCCCCAAATTCTGGGACTCTGCAGTCTCGTACAAGCAGAAATTATCTGAAATGTCGAAAGGGGAAAATATAGACTATATCAGAATATACAAACTGAACTTTGGTACAATAACTAAAGAGAGGAGTCTCATGAGACTTTCTGTGCTATATACTGTGTTTACTTGGGACTCAGTCTCGTACGACACTCGGGGCCTCCGTGGCTCAGTTGGTTAGCGCGCTAGCGCAGCGTAATGACCCAGGAGTCTCTCACCAATGCGGTCGCTGTGAGTTCAAGTCCAGCTCATGCTGGCTTCCTCTCCGGTCGTACGTGGGAAGGTCTTGCAGCAACCTGCGGATGGTCGTGGGTTTCCCCTGGACTGTGCCCGGTTTCCACCCACCATAATGCTGGCCGCCGTCGTATAAGTGAAATATTCTTGAGTACGGCATAAAACACCAATCAAATAAATAAATAAATCCTACGACACTCAGCTGTTTGGTACTTGAATCAACTGCTGGTTTCTGACTAGTCATAATAAATATTCATCATCTGATTTACTGGCAATCTGTTGTTGGAGAACTTTCATTTTTGTATGAGTATTTTTAATCTCATATACAAGTCATACCGGATAATAACTCGAGTCAAGGAAATGTTATAAGATGGAATCCAAGTAGTGGCGACGTCTTCAAGTTCAGGGGAGATAATGCTGATTGGCTTATTCATTTCACAAGCTTCTCTCGGCACATTAAATATCGAACAGGATTAAAGTGAGTGAATGGTATCGCACTCATAGGTACCTGTATACTTGGAGAGAAGGCATCATAGGAAACGAAAGCACATAAGAAAATATTTTCCGCTACAATTTCCTCTAGTTTTCATCGTTTGCAATCAACAGCCCCGATCGCACAGTTGGTAGAAATTCCGCTTCGAGAGCGGTAGGTCCAGGGTCAATCCTGGGTCCAGTCAGACCTAAGACTTTAAAAGAGTCTTTTGAACGCTTGGCGTTCAAAATGAAGGGTAGAGCACAACGACTGGTTGACCCGTATCAGTATAATGGCTCGGGCGGGGCGCCTTACTTGCGGTCGGTAAGGCGTCTCAGTGAAGCATCGCTAGATAAAAGAGCGGTGGAAATCTGTCCTGCAACAAGTAGGCACATTACATGCACTAAGGATTCTTTGGTCGTCATATGACTGAAAAATTGTTAAGTACGATGTTTAACCCTAAGCACTCACTCACTCCTCCTGCCATCAGCCTTTTACGTTAATGCAGTGCTGGCTTACGCTATGTATGTCTGAAAAATTAAGTACGACATTAGACCCCAATCATTCATTCATTCATTCATTCATCGTCATATGACTGAAAAATTGTTCCGTTGGACCTAAAACACCAAAATATACAACAACCTCGATGTTTTAAATTATTGCTTACTGATCATGCGTCCAAAACTGATCAAAAGTTTTAAATTTCGTATTAGCTATTGTTTTCTTTTTCTTTCAAGTGTAGAAAGTAAATGTTTACGTTCATTTTTACACACAAAAAAAGGACGATTAAAACTTAGAAAGAAAAAGTGCTGATAAGCTACATAAAGAAGTCTAAATAATCCGAAGTAAGCCGAAGAGGTTAGCACGCCAGCGCGACGAAATGACCCAGGAGCCTCTCACCAATGTAATCGCTGTGAGTCTAGCTCAACTCATACTGGCTTCTTTTCCAGTCGTACGTGGGAAGGTCTGCCGGAAACCTGCGGGTGGTCGTGTGTTTCCTCTGGGATTTGCCCTCTTTCCGCCCACCATAATGCTGGTAACCGTCGTATAAGTGAAATATTCTTGAGTCCGGCGTGAAACACAAACGAAATGAAATAAAATAAATTGCAATGAAAACACATGATCGTTTTCTAATAAAAGGCTGAAGTTCTTGGGTACTTCTTTTTTTCTGAGCATACGCACACCGAAAAGTGAAAAGAGTATTGCGTGTAGATATTGTTTAAAAATGTGGAATGTCTTGGTTTAATATTTGGCGCGTTTTCATGCGGGGTTATAGATATGCTGTATTATATAAATATTAGCTGATGTAATTTAGTAGGTGAACCGGATTACACGTGCAGATGTTGGCTTAGATATGATGAAATATAACAGTTTTATCTGATTTGTTACAATACCTGTTTATTACATGACATCTTTCTTGACACTGGTAAAATCAACTTGGCTTTATACTGAATCATATAAATAAATGATTAAATGCAAGTTTACAGCGTGTCCCACCCCTATGCCCGCACCTCATACTCTACTGTAGTTAACCGTTCAAAGCGATGATTTCAACGTCGGGCTTGTGTCGTTTTGTTAGAGAGGGGATTAGTTCGGGTAATGCAAAAGCTTTGAACCGTGAACGTGTATAACTGGTTTGTATATACAAATACAAGGACACAGAGTCCATTCATGTGAGTGATATCTGTGGCAAGTGACAATGGTAGTTCGGTGAACAATAGTTGGAGATCAATGGCAAGGTCAGTACGAGTCTGTACGTGAAGGGTTTGGAAACAGAACAAGCCTTGATTCGACAGTTACATGTACGTACCCTAGTGATTGCATAGTGTAATGTGGAGTTGGTAGGTATCTGGAAACCACGTGGCAGCGGAAATCTTTACACAAGGTAAGTAAATGAAAACATGCAGTCCTGCCTGATTTCTGTCTGCAACTCAAGACATAAGTCATAAATTGCTTACAAAGACAAACTAAAAACAGGAAATAACTCCTGTTGTTGATGCAGTGTTCTGCAGTAAAGAATCAGTGTACAACTTTTAAATGTCAGAGAGTACAAGATTTTAATTGTATCTGTGGCGTTTGGATTTAAAACGATTGATAAATCCATGTATTGAGCCAGAACATTATATCTATCCACTATACTTGTATGTATCTAACTGGATTTCACCTGTCCGCTATAATTTTATATGTAACTGAGACAGAATTTCCTACAATTTCTGCTTCTCTCTGCCACTTTTATGGCCATAGAACTCCACGTGTCCACTGTATGTATGGAAAGGTAACCGAGGCAGTCTCTCACGTCTCTTTCTCCTCGCAGAATGTATCGCACTGGGACATTACGAGTTCCCTATAAATATAAACATCGTCGCTGAGGTCGATTTTCCTGTTTGTTCTTCCTACCGAATTTATGGCAGTAGAACTTTACGTTTCCGCTATATATAGAAATGTAATAGAGTTAATGATTCCTGCCTTTTTCTCCTCGCACAGTTTATTGCTGTATCCTAACATATCAGAGTTCAAGACCAGAGTCCTATCTCAATATATACGTCACTGATCCAAATTTTCCTATTTGTTTCTCAATGCCGAAATTAAAGCAGTTGAACATATTTTTGAGACAACTACATTGCACATCTTTGCAAACCGTGTCCAAAAGTACTAGCTAACAGTGTACTCAAGGTAAGTATTTGTACTAGACGTTAATTTTGAGGTGATTGTAGATATTTACAGCAGGGTCGATTTGATTAAGTTACAACTATGGTAGGAATTCCTTCAGATTATGGACGAAGGATTCGTCAGATTACTAGACGAAAATAGGAGCCCCGTTACCTTTCAATGTGACGTTGGCCATATTTCAAGAATTTTATCCCCGGTGACGCCAACAGGCCAAACTGATTAAAATAAAAACCAATATATATCGCTTCCTTAGCAACGCTGTTAGCGAAGAGATACACATACCATCTGATTAAAAATCAGACTGACTAACGGGCCTGCGTGCTTGGTTTAGTGGTGTTTTGACGCCATCCTGAAATGGGATGTTAACTTGTAGAATCACGCACCCCACAAGCGGACATTTCAATCTTTTTAAAGATATGTCCAAGAAAAAATAGTATGCTCGTTTAAAGACCAACTGTGCGTGTTTAAATTATTTTTTAGTGATACCACGGCAAAAATTAATAGTCTGCTTATTCATCCAAAAAAAAAAACAAATTTTTTATTTAATGGTTAAAAACAATTATCACGCAAACAAAGAGGAGTTTGATTATTTAAAGTATTAGTAACAAAGAAGACAAACTATTATTTGTCTTTTTCTTACTATAAATAAACAAATTGTTTTTGTCTTATTGTTACTATAATAGTTGATAAAAATAGGCAGCCTTTATGTTACTTTAAACAGGCAAACTTTCTTGACATAAATGTAAAAGAAAGACAAAAAGACCCGGTAATGGGCTTTGTAGTAGTCCGACCAGGCGTTGTTACTCAGGATCTGGAGTTTTGTTGCCAGCTTAGAGGTCCGACCAGGCGTTGTTACTCGGAATTTGGAGTTCTGTTGTCAGCGTAGAGGCCCGATCGGGCGTTGTTACTCCGAATTTGGAGTTTTGTTGCCAGCGCAGGGGTCCGACCAGGCGTTGTTACTCGGGATTTGGAATTCTGTTGCCAGTGCAGAGGTCCGACCACGCGTTGTTATTGAAGATTTGAAGTTTTGTTGCCACCGAAGAGGTCAGCCCTGGCGTTGTTACTCGGGATTTGGAGTTCTATTGCCAGTGTAGAGGACGGACCAGGCGTTGTTACTCCGGAGTTGGAGTTCTATTACCAGCGTAGAGGCCCTAGGCGTTGTTACTCCGGATTTGGAGTTCTGTTGTCAGCGTAGAGGCCCGACCAGGCGTTGTTACTAGGGATTTGGAGTTTTGTTGCCAGCTTAGAAGTCTGACCAGGCGTTGTTACTCGGGATTTGGAGTTCTGTTGCCAGCGTAGAGGTTCGCCCCGGCGTTGTTACTCGGGATTTGGAGTTTCGTTGCCAGCGGCGTTCCTCGCTTGGCGATCAGCATTAAGGGTATAGTGCGAGGCCTGGCTGACCTGTATCGGTATAATGGCATACGCTGACCTTGCTAATGTATGTGTGCATCTGTGTAGCTGATGCTCTGACCTGGCCTATGTATTTGTGCACATGTGTAGCTGAAACTTTGACCTGGCTTACATGTATTTGTGCATACATTGTGTAGCTGAAACTTGATGTGACTTGTGTAGCTGATGCTCTCTATGTGAAGCTGAAACTCTGACCTGGCTTATTCTATTTTTCTTGGTTGGGCATGATGTATTTGTGCACGTGTCCGAAGCTTATTTATTTTCCCTATTGGGCATGGTGTATCTGTGCACATGTTTGAAGCTTGTTTATTTCTTTATTTATTTAACTGACGGTTTACGTTCATTGATATCTCAAGTATATGAATGGCAGCCTGGAGGAAACTGTGTATCACTCAGGGGATTTATTTTTTTATTTATTTGTTTGGTTTTTTACGCCGTGCTCAAGAATATTTTACTTATATGACGGCGGCCAGCATTATGGTGGGAGTAAACCGGGCAGAGCCCGTGGGAAACCCACGACCATCCGCAGGTTGCTAGTAGACCTTCCCACGTACGGCCGGAGAGGAAGCCAGCATCAGGAGGAATTGAACTCAAAGTGACCGCATTGGTGAGAGCTTCCTGGCTCATTACGTTGCCCTTACGCGCTTAAAATTTTACTTTTTAAATATATCCATCTTTATTTCTGACTGGTGCAAAACTAAACAACACACACTGTACTGGATACGCTTAATTACGTCTTGTTATTTTTTTAAATGCATGCGTCTTTTCTTTCGGACAGTGGCTAAAACTTAAAAATACGCACATTCTACGCCTTTGTTTTTAATATATACGTCATTCTTTCTCACAGTGATGAAAAGTTAGAATACCATGTTCTGCTTTACTCGCTTAACCTCTTAGTTTTGAAATAAATGCATTTTTTCCAACAGTGATGCAAACTTAAAAGCATATATTCTGCAGGACACACTTTTGGTCTTTTGAATTACGTGCATCTCTCTCTATATATTGTCTGACTCATGTCGTGTTATAGAGGCTTATAAAACACATGTGTAACTATATATTTAAGTTCAATAAACCTTAACCTCTTGGTTTTTTAATACATGCATTTTTCGATCTGACAGGCGTGTAAAATACACGTTCTACCACATGACCCGCGTCATGCTCTACGCAGAGCTTTATGAAACAGAAGTATTCCTATATATGTGAGTGTAATGAAACATAGCTTGTTAGTATTTTTAATACTCACATTTTTCGATGCTATAGGCGTTTAAACTTAAAAACAAACATCGTAGTGCATTCCACGTGTCATGCTATATATACAGAGTCTTGTAAACAGATGTGAAGTGGTTGACAGCGAGCTTGAGACGTCATGTATGCGTGTTACATAATACTTTGTTCATCATTCGATATCCTAGCTTTGCCGCCTACCATCGGGCATAAATGCTGGAGCGGGAGTGTATTATATATATATACATACGTCTACAGAAGCAGACAAATGTTGGTGTGGAGCAGTGGTTCGCACTTCGGTTCACCACGCCGACTTGTTAGTCAAACACTGGCGGCTTTATAATCGCCTTACCGGAATACCCTGAGCACCGTATGTCGGTCCTTGATATGGGTTTTTCAAATTCTACACTGAGTCTGTAGAACCACAGGCGAACTGTCTGACTGTCTGACAAGATTCATACCATGGTTCTTCTCTAGATGCCTCACAGCCTCCTAAACTTTTAAGATATGTAATTTAAGGAGCCGCTCTCTGGAGGCGGGCTTGAATCTCGGTGTGTATCCACGGCTGTATATAGCTAGCCTAGTCCCATGTCCATCTCTGCGGGAACAGCTCAGCGCAGTAAGTCATATAAGTCATATTCAGTACTTTTTTTTTTTTTTTAAATCTCCCCCCCCCACCTCCTACCGTCAGGTCATATTGTGTCTGAGATTTGCTGTAACTTTATCAGCGTTCTTTTATCCACTAGACCCTTTTAAAAGTTGATTAACCCTTAAGTGTGAAAGTATAATGGATGCGAATACACTCTTAAGCAGCTTGAGGACACGTGTGTTTTATTGTGCATGATATATTTAAATAGCCGTTATGGTAAACATAATACAGTATACTGACATATGATGTCCAACATACAGCATGGTGCCTTCCATAGACCTAAACACTATATACTAGAATATTGCATTTATCACTGTTATACGCTTGTCTGCCATTTTAATAATTGCCAATATCTTAGATATAGCCTTATTCATGTATGTACACACAAAGTAGAGGAAGCTGCTGTGTACAGCGCTTGTAGCTATAGCCTGTACAAACCTTGGCGATAAGTTGGCACGTGTTTATGTTACATGGATGGAAATGTAGAGCCCGTATACCTATTAGTATCCGTATATAATATGAAACCAATATATTTTAGTATGGTTGTGTAAGGCTGAATGCAGTAATTAGGTACTGTTCCTATATATATCGTTATATGACATCAGCCCAACGTATTTTATTATGGTTGTGTAAAGCTGTATACAGTAATTAGGTACTATTCCTATATGTATCGGTATATAACGTCAGGCCAACGTATTTTATTATGGTCGTGTATAGCTGTATACAGTAATTAGGTATTATTCCTATATGTATCGGTATATAACATCAGCCCAACGTATTTTATTATGGTTGTGTATAGCTGTATACAGTAATTAGGTACTATTCCTATATGTATCGGTATATAACATCAGCCCAACGTATTTTATTATGGTTGTGTGTAGCTGTATACAGTAATTAGGTACTATTCCTATATGTATCGGTATATAACATCAGCCCAACGTATTTTATTATGGTTGTGTATAGCTGTATACAGTAATTAGGTACTATTCCTATATGTATCGGTATATAACATCAGCCCAACGTATTTTATTATGGTTGTGTGTAGCTGTATACAGTAATTAGGTACTATTCCTATATGTATCGGTATATAACATCAGCCCAACGTATTTTATTATGGTTGTGTATAGCTGTATACAGTAATTAGGTACTATTCCTATATGTATCGGTATATAACATCAGCCCAACGTATTTTATTATGGTTGTGTATAGCTGTATACAGTAATTAGGAACTATTCCTATATGTATCGGTATATAACATCAGCCCAACGTATTTTATTATGGTTGTGTATAGCTGTATACAGTAATTAGGTACTATTCCTATATGTATCGGTATATAACATCAGCCCAACGTATTGTATTATGGTCGTGTATAGCTGTATACAGTAATTAGGTACTATTCCTATATGTATCGGTATATAACATCAGCCCAACGTATTTTATTATGGTTGTGTATAGCTGTATACAGTAATTAGGTACTATTCCTATATGTATCGGTATATAACGTCAGGCCAACGTATTTTATTATGGTCGTGTATAGCTGTATACAGTAATTAGGTACTATTCCTATATGTATCGGTATATAACATCAGCCCAACGTATTTTATTATGGTTGTGTATAGCTGTATACAGTAATTAGGTACTATTCCTATTTGGCTTCCTAGTTGGCTTTGACGTGATGAAGGTGTAAACTTGGTGCATCATATTGAAGGGGAAAAGAGCAGACGTAATGCCAGGTGGTGTCAGTTAAAGCTGGGTATACATATACATGTAAACAGTTGTTCGTTAAAAGGCTAGTGAAGTTTAGTTTCTGTGTACGTTGGCCTACACTAGACCTTTCGGTAATGGCTACAGGCCTAAATGTAGCCTAACCCACCATACACCCCAGCCCAGTAAATCTGGCTTAATTTGCCTGTAGAGTGCACGTTGCCACAGAAATATTGGGAATTTTAGAATGTTTAACGCCCCCGGGCTCGAGTTCACTTAGAACCCACAACCCGCAGGCCATGCAGTCTCTGATAAAGATCTGCTATGGTGACGCTTTCAATCTTGCAGCACTCCGTTTTTCCATCAGATTCTTCGCTTCAAGCTTTGTCCAGCTCTAGTAAGCTCGTATTGTATCTACTGTAATTCTCCACCATATTTAAGCTTTAAGGCGACTTGCTTGCTCAGGATCAGTCCACAACTCAAGCGAAATGGTGTCTAACTTTACCAGAGGCTGTACTCGAAGAAGGCAACCGTTGAGAGGTTTGCATGTCTGATGCCGCAAGAGGAGAGTTGTTTAGGGAGAAATGACCTTACAGTGCTGTCATCCAGCCTGCTTCTTCCCAGCTATCGTTCACGCTGTGGGTTTTGCCTGGGGCTGTGTATTTAGGTCGGTACAACAGCTGTTTGCGGTCAAACGCTTGCGGTGAAATGCATCTTACATAAAGGCTGTCTCTTCCTTACAGCCAATTTGTTTTGAGCTTATTGGTTTGGAATGTCCATTGTTGCTAATGATCGGTATGCCACTGTCTTTTTACAATGCCTAAGTGTGAACATTAGAATAACTGATTGTTGTTGGCGTGTGTCCGGATATTCTCCCTCTTAAGCGTGCCTCCAACGCCCGTGCATATTATGGGTGACATAGATTTATTAATTTATTTGATTGGTATTTTACGTCGTACTCAAGAATATTTCACTTATGCGACGGCGGCCAGTATTATGGTGGGAAGAAATCGGAGTCCGGAGGACACCTACAACCATCCGCTGGTTGCTCTTTGACGTTCCAGAGAGGCCAGGGGGTGGGGTTGGGGGGTTGGGGGGGTGGGTGTGGGGGGGTGCGTCGGTGACATAGATATTGACATAGGTAATTTCACATGCGTTTAAGCACACCTCAATCATTGCGTATACAACCACGAGTAGATCGCTGCATGGGTTGAAGTGGAGAATAACTCTAATTACAAAGCCCGCTTGACTTCGGCAGCGTCAATTATGTTAAGAACGGGCATCATAATTGTTGTAGAGTGGGTAGAAATTACGGTCGGGGAAACTCATCTACTAATCATTCGTTATCCACTGTATATATAACTAACAGCTTCTCTCTACAGTTAGGATGTCTGACATACACATAATAAAATGCTATGCAAATAGTGATTGTTGTTTTATTGCCGTGTTAAAATCCTTTTACTAACGCGAGGACGGTCAGTGTTATGGGCCGGGGGGGGGGGGGGGGAGGGGGGATTTGAGTGACTGCGGAAAACCAATGCCCTTCAATAGTACCTGAAAAACCTTGCGAGTTTACGCCGTAGACAAAGCAGCCAGAGATGGATTCGAGCCTGCGACCTCTTGTCAGAATACTATCGGTAGCCGCGAATACATCATGTTTCACATGTATAGTTGACTTTATCTTTTGTTTAAATTTAAATTTAAAGATAGTCATAAAAAATGTTTCGCACATTTAATGTTACATAAGTGGCTCTTTGCCAAACACCACGATCCCCTCGACGATGTCATTTAGGTGACGGGGGAACGGTGTCACTGTCTGGGCTCAAGCCGTGAACATAACAGCAGGAAACGACCGTACAGGGGCGGCAACATCGAATAGCTTACATATGGTAGCTCTCAGCTCTCAAACAATCGAACACGCGTGCTCCTCAAGTGTTCTCACCGTGACTTTTCGTTAAGGCATTGAGGGTTTGCAGTAAATATTCTAGCGTTATACATAAATTCCGTTCCGAAGTATGTTTTCAATTAGTTATTTTTCTTCCACGAAAAACGGAGATTTTTAAGCTATGCGGTTTTATAGTGGTTGCCTTGTTGAGGCTGTGTTATGGCCCGCATGGATTGTCTTCCAGACTATGTTTGGTTATTCATGCTGGAAGCACCTAAGTTTTTTGTGGGATACCCCATCCTGAAGAACCAAATATCTGGACATCCTCTGTGTTATATATTTTTTTTTTTTTTTTTTGTGGGATACCCCATCCTGAAATGCCAAATGTCTGGACATCCTCTGTGTTATGTTACTTTTTCTTTTGTGGGATACCCCATCCTGAAGTGCCAAATATCTGGACATCCTCTGTGTTATGTTTGCTCTTTGTGGGATACCCCATCCTGAAATACCAAATATCTGGACATCCTCTGTGTTATGTTAGTTTTTCTTTTGTGGGATACCCCATCCTGAAGTGCCAAATATCTGAATATCCTCTGTGTTATGTTTGTTCTTTGTGGGATACCCTATCCTGAAATACCAAATATCTGGACATCCTCTGTGTTATGTTAGTTTTTCTTTTGTGGGATACCCCATCCTGAAGTGCCAAATATCCGAATATCCTCCGTGTTATGTTTGTTTTTTTGTGGGATACCCCATCCTGAAATACCAAATATGTGGACATCCTCTGTGTTATGTTAGTTTTTCTTTTGTGGGATACCCCATCCTGAAGTGCCAAATATCTGGACATCCTCTGTGTTATGTTATTTTTTGTGGGATACCCCATCCTGAAAAACCAAATATGTGGACATCCTCTGTGTTATGTTAGTTTTTTGTGGGATTCCCCGTCCTGAAGAACCAAATATCTGGATATCCCCTGTGTTATGTTTTTTCTTTGTGGGATACCCCATCCTGAAATACCAAATATCTGGACATCCTTTGTGTCATATCTTTTTCTTTGTGGGATATCCCGTCCTGTGTTATGTTTGTTTAATGTTACATAAGTGGCTCTTTGCCAAACACCACGATCCCCCTCGACGATGTCATTTAGGTGACGGGGGAATGGTGTCACTGTCTGGGCTCAAGCCGTGAACATAACAGCAGGAAACGACCGTACAGGGGCGGCAACATCGAATAGCTTACATATGGTAGCTCTCAGCTCTCAGACAATCGAACACGCGTGCTCCTCAAGTGTTCTCACCGTGACTTTTCGTTAAGGCATTGAGGGTTTGCAGTAAATATTCTAGCGTTATACATAAATTCCGTTCCGAAGTATGTTTTCAATTAGTTATTTTTCTTCCACGAAAAACGGAGATTTTTAAGCTATGCGGTTTTATAGTGGTTGTCTTGTTGAGGCTGTGTTATGGCCCGCATGGATTGTCTTCCAGACTATGTTTGGTTATTCATGCTGGAAGCACCTAAGTTTTTTGTGGGATACCCCATCCTGAAGAACCAAATATCTGGACATCCTCTGTGTTATATTTTTTTTTTTTTTTTTTTTGTGGGATACCCCATCCTGAAATGCCAAATGTCTGGACATCCTCTGTGTTATGTTACTTTTTCTTTTGTGGGATACCCCATCCTGAAGTGCCAAATATCTGGACATCCTCTGTGTTATGTTTGTTCTTTGTGGGATACCCCATCCTGAAATACCAAATATCTGGACATCCTCTGTGTTATGTTAGTTTTTCTTTTGTGGGATACCCCATCCTGAAGTGCCAAATATCTGAATATCCTCTGTGTTATGTTTGTTCTTTGTGGGATACCCCATCCTGAAATACCAAATATCTGGACATCCTCTGTGTTATGTTAGTTTTTCTTTTGTGGGATACCCCATCCTGAAGTGCCAAATATCCGAATATCCTCCGTGTTATGTTTGTTTTTTTGTGGGATACCCCATCCTGAAATACCAAATATGTGGACATCCTCTGTGTTATGTTAGTTTTTCTTTTGTGGGATACCCCATCCTGAAGTGCCAAATATCTGGACATCCTCTGTGTTATGTTATTTTTTGTGGGATACCCCATCCTGAAAAACCAAATATGTGGACATCCTCTGCGTTATGTTAGTTTTTTGTGGGATTCCCCGTCCTGAAGAACCAAATATCTGGATATCCCCTGTGTTATGTTTTTTCTTTGTGGGATACCCCATCCTGAAATACCAAATATCTGGACATCCTTTGTGTCATATCTTTTTCTTTGTGGGATATCCCGTCCTGTGTTATGTTTGTTTTTTTGTGGGATACCCCGTCCTGAAATACCAAATATCTGGACATCCTTTGTGCCATGTTTTTTCTTTGTGGGATACCCCGTCCTAAAGTACCAGATATCTGGATATCCCCTGTGTTATGTTTTTTCCCTTGTAGGAATCGACGTCCTGAAATACCAAATATCTGGACATCATGTGTCATATCTTTTTCTTTGTGGGATACCCCGTCCTGAAGTACCAAATATCTGGATATCCGCTGTGTTATGTTAATTTTTTGTGGGAAACCCCTTCCTGAAGTACCAGATATCTTGATATCCCCTGTGTTATGTTAATTTTTTTTGTGGGATACCCCGTCTTGAAGTACCATATATCTGGACATCCTTTGTGTCATGTTTTTTCTTTGTGGGATACCCCCCTGTCCTGAAGCACCAAATATCTGGATATCCTCTGTGTTATGTTTTTCCCTTTGTGGGAATCGACGTCCTGAAGAACCAAATATCTGAATATCCTCTGTGTTATGTTATTTGTTTGTGGGATACCCCGTCCATAAGTACCAAATATCTGGATATATTCTGTGTTATGTTTGTTTTTTGTGGGATTCCTCGCCCTGAAGAACCAAATATCTGGATAACCTCTGTGTTATGTTTTTTTTTCTTTGTGGGAATCGCCGTCCTGAAGAACCAAATATCTGAATATCCTCTGTGTTATGTTATTTTTTTGTGGGATACCCCCGTCTTGAAGTACCATATATCTGGACATCCTTTGTGTCATGTTTTTTCTTTGTGGGATACCCCCTGTCCTGAAGCACCAAATATCTGGATATCCTCTGTGTTATGTTTTTTCCTTTGTGGAAATCGACGTCCTGAAGAACCAAATATCTGAATATCCTCTGTGTTATGTTATTTGTTTGTGGGATACCCCGTCCATAAGTACCAAATATCTGGATATATTCTGTGTTATGTTTGTTTTTTGTGGGATTCCTCGCCCTGAAGAACCAAATATCTGGATAACCTCTGTGTTATGTTTTTTTTTTCTTTGTGGGAATCGCCGTCCTGAAGAACCAAATATGTGAATATCCTCTGTGTTATGTTATTTTTTTGTGGGATACCCCCGTCTTGAAGTACCATATATCTGGACATCCTTTGTGTCATGTTTTTTCTTTGTGGGATACCCCCTGTCCTGAAGCACCAAATATCTGGATATCCTCTGTGTTATGTTAATTTTTTGTGGGAAACCCCTTCCTGAAGTACCAGATATCTTGATATCCCCTGTGTTATGTTAATTTTTTTTGTGGGATACCCCGTCTTGAAGTACCATATATCTGGACATCCTTTGTGTCATGTTTTTTCTTTGTGGGATACCCCCCTGTCCTGAAGCACCAAATATCTGGATATCCTCTGTGTTATGTTTTTCCCTTTGTGGGAATCGACGTCCTGAAGAACCAAATATCTGAATATCCTCTGTGTTATGTTATTTGTTTGTGGGATACCCCGTCCATAAGTACCAAATATCTGGATATATTCTGTGTTATGTTTGTTTTTTGTGGGATTCCTCGCCCTGAAGAACCAAATATCTGGATAACCTCTGTGTTATGTTTTTTTTTTCTTTGTGGGAATCGCCGTCCTGAAGAACCAAATATCTGAATATCCTCTGTGTTATGTTATTTTTTTGTGGGATACCCCCGTCGATAAGTGCCAAATATCTTGATATATTCTGTGTTATGTTAGTTTTTTGTGGGATTCCCCGTACCGAAGTACCACACATCTGGATATTCTGTGTTATGTTAGTTTTTCTTTTGTGGGATACCCCATCCTGAAGTGCCAAATATCTGAATATCCTTTGTGTTATGTTTGTTTTTTGTGGGATACCCCGTCCTGAAGTACACAAATATCTGGATATCCTCTGTCTTATGTTCGTTTTCTTTTGTGGGATACCCAGCCTTGAAATACGAAATATCTGGATATCGTCTGTGTTGTTAAATTATTTGTTGGGATACCCCGTTCTGAAGCCCCAAATATGCGGAATATCCTCTGTATTATGTAATTTTTTTGTAGGATCCCGCCATGAAATGCCAAAAATAATATGTGTACCCTGTGTAATATTTAAGTGTTTTTCAATATATAGCTGTTGTCTGTACAACATATTCCACGTTTGTCATTCTTCTATAGACGAAATGTGATGCAAGAGGCCATTGCTTGTCAAGGTGTAATACAGGAAGTCCAGCAAGACAACTTGTCGTTGCGCAGTCGTTTTTTTTTAATACGCCTGAAGCCATGGGGACGGGTTCTTAATTCATATAAGCCGGTGTAAAATACCAATGAAATAAATACATACCAAGCATTCTGTTAGGCCTATTGCTTTCACCATAGATGTCACATACACTGATTTGAGCCATCAACATAATAATTTGTCTCGGCAGATAATAGATCACTGTTGACATATGTTTCAACAGTGAACACACATACATTACACACCGAGCGTGTGTGTACTTTACAAACATAGCGAGGCGTGCATCTAATGCCATCCAGGTATAACAATCAAAATACATTTATAGATGTGACATACAAGATTGAAAATGACGCTCGCCGTCAGAATCCATATGTTTTACATTAAATAAGGGATAAATACTTTTCTTTCTTTACATTTTAGGGTGACGTTGATGCGGTGGTTTGGCCCATGATGAGACCGAAGAAGACCGCAGTCTTTGTCAACCCGCGCTTTTGTCTGGGCGTCCTGCTAGGATACTGTATCGCCAGCACTGTCCGGCAGATCTGCATACACCGAACGTCCTCGCCCATATTCTCCGGTCACAGAACTCAGCGGCGAAAAAGAAAGACACGTGGCCAACTCTTACTTCCAAAATCTCTTGAAACATTTTCGGCCTAATCTGCTGGATGAGTGGAAATTCTCGCGAGAAGATGTTGCAGTTGCAGTTCCAGGGCGGAAGTTGGTCCTCATAGGAGTCATGACGGCGGACCAGTACATCAACACCAGAGCGCGTGCCATATGCGACACCTGGGCGCAGGCAGTGTCCGGCAAGGTGCTCTTCTTCGTCGGCTCGGCGTCCACGTATCGCGGCGACTTGCCAGTCGTGCGACTACCCGACGTTCCTCAGGAAGATTACCCGCCTCAAAAGAAGGCTTTCAAAATGCTGGAATACATGTACGACAACTACATCGACGAGTACGAGTGGTTTTTCCGGGCGGACGACGATGTCTACATCAAAGGCGATAAGATAGAATCTTTACTACGTTCCATCAACAGCTCTCAACCTTGGTACATCGGCCAGAGTGGAGAGGGGCGGAGACACGAGCAGGGCAAACTTGGGCTGATAGAGGATATGCCGTACTGCATCGGGGGTCCTGGGGTCATGATCAGCCACGTGGCGCTGGCGCAACTAGGTCCCAATGTTCCAAGCTGCATGAAGTCCGTGACGACAAAGCATGAGGACACCGAGGTAGGACGGTGCATGCAGAGAACGGTCGGGATAGGATGCTCTTCTGCGTATGAGGTGAGAAATATTCATCCATGGCCGATTCCAAAAGCGTATTTTCACTTTCGTAGCAATTTAAAAACTTCAATAGCATAACACTTGTCACCTTTTCTCAATTTTAGCAGCCTGCACGAACCACAAATTAGCTTTAAATTAGCTTTAAATTTGAAATTTTGGTTTACGTAAAAACGGGCTTAAGGTGATCGGCCGCTGGGTTCGCTTTATATAACTCCAAAGGGAACTTTTATTTCGTTGTGAATTGTCTTGAAAGTCGTAAGGTGCCTTTCAGTGTGGCCAGGTTGAATGGCAATTATTTCCAGAGGATAGACATATGAAAGGCTTTTTATAAGAATACTTGAATTCTTGAGCGTAATTGGACACACGTATTAACATGTATGCACATATGACTTATGAAGTATCAACGGTATTATTCCTTCTCACGTGACCTAATTGGAAGCCTTGGTAGACCACATGTACCAGTTGTTTTTAAGAGAACTACACGTACCAATTCTGTTCAGAGAAGTGCTGCAAGAACAGCTTGTCACGCCCCAAAAAATAAAACCTAATGCAAACTGTTCTTACAGATGTGAATGTGCCAAAACGAGTTCATAATACATCCAGCCCCACCATTAGTTATTGTATCAATGTAAACTTGAATCTCAGTCGAAATAAATATTTTCCTGATTGTAGCCGTTGGTGTAATCAGGTAATGTGTACTGGTGTTCATTGTACTGTGATGGATTTCTTTCAGCTTCGGAAGTTGATGTACCAAAACTATCGAGAAAAGAATGGATCTTTCACGCATGAGCTGGGGAAGGAAGAAAAAATGGCCTTCACTTTACATCCGATAAAAAGTGCCCCGTATGTTTACAGAATGCATAATTTCGTTAGTGCACAAAATATACAAATAATGAAGGACAAAGTCAACAAACTTCAGAAAGAAATAAAAACTATGGAAAGTTACATCCTGAAGTTGGAGATGACGTCTAAAAAGTTAGATTTAGAAACGGCAGACGAAGATATTCAAAATGGAGGGGTATTCCCTGGAACGTATGTAAATGACTCTGTCTATGTGTGGGAGTATGCCAGTGGTGGAGTTTATTTCTCACATAAAAGTGTTCACACCAAACTTTCATCCAATGGACGGGCAGATGAGTCCACGTCACTGGCAATAGCCCATAGCTGGGCCAGACGATTACGCGAATCTTTTCCTCACAACTTCATGAAAATCGACAAGACACTTCCAAGCTATATAAAAATATCCCCGCTAGATGGCGTTTACATGCACTTAAATTTACAAGTGTCATACAACAAAAAAGAGTCACACAAAATCAAGAAATTTTTTGCGCCAATTGAACTTAAACAGCCCTTTAGCGCACTGGACTTTTTTGAAGGAAAGGACTATTTTCGTCCGTTCAGTGAACAGAACCACGTAGATCCTATCCGAATGCTCGTGCCACTGTCTGGAAAATATAAAGTTTTAAGACGTTTTCTGGCCAGACATATCCCAATTGTTTTTAAATCGGACATCCCTATTACCGTAGTGTTCCTTTTGTTCAAAGGCGCCGATGGCGAAGTCCTAAAAAATACGGATGCCATCCAATCATTCCAAAGGATATACCCAAGTTGTGATATCCTCCTTATAGATCATTCCAAGGAAAACTTCTCCAGATCGAGAGCTCTTACCTATGGGGCGAATTTGTTCGAGAATGATTCCTTACTGCTGTTCATGGATATCGACATGATATTCACGGAAGATTTTCCAAGGAGGGTCCAACTAAACACCATTCAAGGCAAGCAGGTTTATTTCCCCATATACTTCTCTCAATACCACCCCGATTTTATCTGCTATCAAGAGGAAGACTGTGTCGTCCGCGAAATGGACTTGACCAAATTCTCCGGTATTTGGCGTCACTATGGTTTCGGCATGGTGGGCGTGTACAAGTCGGACTTCTTGTCTGTAGGAGGCTTCGACACGTCAATCATAGGGTGGGGCAAAGAGGACGTGGATTTCCACGAAAGAGTGATCGCCCACAAGCTAATGGCTTTTCGGGCAGCAGATCCTGTTTGCTTCATCTTTTTCATGAGAAAGTCTGTGATAACAGTTTGTCTAGTGACCAATGGCGAATGTGCAGCGCGTCTAAAGCGGACATTTGGGCATCCACACGAACTCTAGTTAGGATGATTACACAAATGTTCACTCCCGACCTAGAGGACGAAAATAATTACTTTCTTTCAGATCCATCCTCACTGGAAGTTATAAAAACAGAGTGAAAGAAGTGTGTGCCTGTATTTGAGAGGGAAATGGTGATTGAGTTCTATGTATTGGGGTGAGTGGCGCTTGTTTGACTGACTATCTCGGTTTATATTGCTTATAAAATAACCAGTATGCCTAGCAAGAACTGGAATTACACACTGACACTATTTTGGCCCCCGAATGCTTCATTTTCAAGTTTCTCTATTGTACAAACAAGTGTATAACTGTTGTACGCAAGTGTATAACTCTATTGTATACAAGTGTATAAGCCAGTTATACACCGCCTATCACTCATTCACGGTGGTTGGTTCAGATCACAAGAGCGACATTATAGGATTGCGTGCTTAGTGATACAGTGTATGTATTGTCAAAGCATGCACAACTGCAGTCACAAATGCTTATTTATTTATTCATTTGATTGGTGTTTTACGCCCTACTCAAGAACATTTCATTTATGGCGACGGCGGCCGGCATTATGGTGGGATGAAAACGGGCACTTACGGCCAAATGCTTCTTTATATGCAGAACTGATCTGCGCCTTTCACCCTTGAAATTTGCTTATTTCCCCGTTGTCTAGGACGCAGAATTAACGCTTTTAGGCATCTCATAAAGTTACAGCTATGTAATTTTGTTGTTCTAAACACAATACTACAATGAAATTCTCAAAATAATCTGTATAAAACAGCAAATGCACATAGCGCATATAAACCGATTAGTAATTAAGATTGTCCTAATTGTATAGGCCCTTGCGATTAGCGTGCCAGCGCAGCGCAATAACCCAGGAGCCTCTCACCAATGCGGAAGCCGTGAGTTGCAGTCAAGCTCATGCAGGCTTCCTCTCCGGCCGTAAGGTCTACCAGCAACCTAGGGATGATCGTGGGCTTTCCCCAGGTTAAGTCCAGCTCCCTCCCACCATAATCCGGCCGCTTTCGTGTAAGTGAAATATTCTTGAGTACGGTGTAAAACACCAATCATGTAAATAAATAAATAACCTAATCATATGTGAAGACAATGACATAGACTAAGTCTTTCAAATCTCTTCTTACAATTAAAATTACAGTTCAGAACAGGTTATCGATGTCGTGTCTAGGGCACATCTTTTACCTCTCTTGATGATAAAAAATAGAATTAGAAAGGGATTATTTAAATGGGTTGGCTGATGACCTGTGTAAAATAGCCAGAAAGATAGTAGTTAAGTACAGATCTACAAACTTGCTTACAAATATACCGACACACGTATGGATAAAATTTATCGTACATTTATTCGTCATCGTGTCCGGGCTAAACTGTTAGCTTTGAACACTGTAGTTTTTCGAAGATGGCTTGTCAACATAAAAAGTGTCAATTTATTTAGCCTGCATAGAAGTTTTGAATTTGGTGCCGCCTCACATGTAGGCCTATCATGTATATGTTTGATAACTGCCTTCAACTAAATAACGCTTTTGTTCAAGAGACATAGATTATTTCTGATACCAATGTCCTTAGAAGTGTCCCTCAATACTGGCCAATATGTAAAATTGGCTCAGATGGTTAATACACTAGCGCAGTGTGATGACATAGGAACCTCTCGCCAATGCGGTCTCTGTGAGTTCAAGAACAAGCTCATGCTGGCTTTCTTCTCCGCCCGTAAGTGGGAAGGTCTGCCAGCAACCTGCGGATGGTCGTGGGTTTCCCCAGGGCTGTGCCAGGTTTCCTCCCACCATAATGCTGGCCGCGATCGTATAAATGAAATGTTCTTGAGTACGGCGTAAAACATCAATCAAATAAACAAATAAATATCGCCATTCGCTTTCGGTGTGTAATAGGTGTTATGCACCAGTTAAGCTATTACATAATAGTTATGTAATATTATTTAACCGCTTACCAGGTGCCAGTATATAACCTCAAACACCTCAATCTGTCGGCGAGAGACTTTCACAAAATTCCACAAAATGGCAAAGCCGCTTTCACAGGTCGCGATTGGTCGTTCCGACTCTCGAAAGGACCTGGTATGGTAAGGCAGGGTATCAGCCGTAATGCAAGAGACTGTGCACCTCAAGGTGCGAAACAAATCTTTGCAGAAATTCTGACTTTAAGCTTGCCAAAATATGACAAAACTGATCACATTGTAAAGTTTATGTTTTACATATGAAGACAAACGTTAACTAAAACGAAACTTTTTTGACAGCACATGTATTTATGATCGTTTCACTAAAAATACTTTTCTGGTTAACGTCGATTGTCATAGAATAAACTAAAAACGTAGTGCCTCGTTTGAACCAAAAATTCGCTGGAGATAACTTCTGGTTCGTCAAACTTTACCAAGATTGCCCCACGACTTATCGGATAATCATATCACGATTTACAACGATTACACCCGCAAATTTTCAAAATTTCAATAAAATCAAAATTTGTGACCGGGCCTGAAAGAAAAAAGCGTGTACACACGAAGGTATGTATGTGAGGATGAATGAGTTATTGGGTGAATGATCGGAGATGTAGGGAACACGTTAATCTACTCTTGTCTCACGTACCCATGCGTCAATATTCGCACAATATTTTAACGTATAGATGATAAATATAATTGTTATATGCATGCACCAACGATATGGTCATATGATTAAAAACAAAATTCACACTTATTTTGTTGTGTACTTGTCCTGTAACTCCGCTGAGTCTCTCCCTCTTGCAAGTTTGTCATTCACATCAATGAAGAGTTCAAAGGTCACAGTGGATCACGAGCACCGGCATGTAGGCCCACACATCGCAAACGCAACGGTTATCGGACAAAATGCCGGTTAATAGCGGCATAATCCATAGCTCATTATTTATGAAACCCCTTAAATAAAAATTCAAACACACCGACAATTAAAATGTTTTGCTCCGTATGAAGTTTAATATTTGTTCACTGATTCTTCATTGCAGAACAATGTCCTAACCACTTTTTGGCTTATTTACTGTAGTTAGTTTGTCTTTTTAAGCACTTGTAATTTATAAATATAAGTCTTAAGTTGCTCGATGCATACGAGCCCAGGATTTTTGGACGGGAATAAAAAAAGGCACGCGTCTTACGTTAAAGCAATAGCGTATCTTATCCCGCACAAAAACTGCTCGAATCACAGCTGCATGAATTGACTATTGTTCTCTTGCAACGCAATTGTAACAGGTACACTCAAAAATATTCTGTTAATTTTAACAGGGATTCTGTTGTCTGAGTAATGCTAAGACATATACTTTTGCTATAGCATAATATCATGTCAGTCCTATAGAATCCTACTGTTTAATTAACAGTCCCCCGGGCACTGCCCGGTTTTCTGCCACCATATTGCTGACCACCGTCATATAAGTAAACTATTCTTGAGTACGGCGTAAAACACTAACCAAATGAATAAAATAAATCAAACTGAACCAACAAATATTTCTTCTGCATTTAATACAACAATCTGCTGCAATAACAGAATACATTATAGCCTTATTCAGACAACAGACTTTATTATATTAAACAGATTATTTTTTTGGGGAGTAGCCTGTTTTACCACAACACGTCATCGCAAAGGAATTAGGAATGAATAATAGACTGAACAGCTTAAACCCGAATTATTTTAGCGGTACATGTACTCCACTTGTGATCCATGGTAGTCTCACGCAATTCAGCAATTTTCATGCAACTCACATAACTTATTCTGGCCTCTGAAGCTCTAAATAGCCTCAGGCCAATAGTTTCAATTCGAAAATACACACACAATAAATTTGAACTGAGTTGAACACTTGACTGTCGCCGAAGTCTGTTATAGCATAACCTGCCAGTTTTGAACCTGCACCTGACGTGTTTTGAAAGACAAGCGCCTTTACCAACCAGACAACGGTCGAGCTACCCACCACGTTATTCAACCAGTGCACTATTCAGATCGCATTCTGCTGCACACATTTGAAGGAAGATTACCACCCCACCATTTGCAAAAACACCAGTGATGTCAGTAAAATAAGTGATTCGTGTTAAATAATATCATGCCAGGACGTAAAATGAAGATCTCATACATAAGACTTCAAAAATGTTACTTGTTGCTGCCTCGCTTGCACTCAGCACTGAGAAGTTTAATAATAATAAAAAAAACAGGACTAGCTGGCGCGGTGTAAGTATATCGTGACTGCGTGTCTGGTGTCTTCAGCACGATACTTCAGTGGTGGCAGCACTTTAACGGCACAAAAAGGCGCATGCAGTATGTCTATATGTGTTTTCACACAAGTAAGGACCCTTCGTCGTCATATGACTGAAAAATTGTTAAGTACGACGTAAACCCGGCATACAAACATGCATTATTAAAAGTGAAGATCAAAAGAGATAGCCTAACCATAATCCAATACCTGGACCCCAGTTACCTCCCTTGTTTTATATTTTTCGGGTCATGTGTGTGAACTAATCTCCTAGCATGACACGACCGGGCAGCCTCGCTTTTAAATTCAGACGTGCCCTCGTTTGCTCAGTCGGTTAAAGCACTGGTTCACTACGATCTGTCGGGCCTTTGACCAAAGAGATCGTGTGTTGAAATTCAGCCCTCGCTTTTTAGGTTGCGCGTTTAAGTCAAGAAACCTGCCAGGGGCCTAGCAAAGGGTAACTATTTACACCGGTTTTTTCCACTCTAAATCATGACTGCTGTTAACTTTCTCTGAGTAAACAAGATGATTTTCACGATACAAAATAATTGATAATTATAACGAGAACTATGCGGTTACTCTCGCCACACAAAAAGGAACAAATTCAAATTAAAGTTTATATCATTTAATGCATGATTTTAGCAAATGACTTGACTTTCACTCGTCTTTTACACCGTACTCAAGAATGTTTCACATCTATGTCGACTGCAACGTTTAATATGGGTAGCAGTGTAAAGTGCAAAGAAAATATCTCCATAACAAATCCCATGACACATAATCACATCATAGAGCTACATTCTAACACTCGACCCCGCCGTTGCTCCAGTGCTTCATATCTTCCGGCAGAACCAATGTAAGACAAGACGAGTGATGACACCTATTTTCAACAACTGTAACGGTAAAGTCCAAGTCAGTTAACCAACACTCGCTGACAAAACCGATGTCATTCTCTGCGCCATGGAAACCAAGGTATCTGGAAATAGTTTCAATATTTTCGACCTAGCTGTTTTAGACAATCTTTTACGGACCAACCGAAAGGCAAGGAAGTCGCCCAGTTTCCACGTAACCACAAATATTAAAACTAGTTCTGTAAAGTACGACCTAGCTTAAGGTCATAAGGTACCCAGCCCTATTCATATGGTTTTACATACCTGTACGGACATTGACAATCTAATCACCATTGAAACCGCGGAAATGGACGGACTGGACATGCGACACCTTGGCGCCTCTGTATGTATGCATTCACCAAACATTAAAACTGCGCACGCGAAACAATTGCAGATGTAGCCCAGACACGAAGTCATGCGGTCGGCTTTTATACATACATTACACGAAAAACTGCAATCTGATTATCATGACAATGGAAATTGTTTATGCAAAACAACTGTATTTACGAAATCATGCAAATATTTATAGTACATACAGGGAAATTGCCATCTGGTTCATATGGCATCCTCGATAATGGACAAATGTCAGGCACGACATATCATCATCAAAAATTAAACAGCACATGCAAAGCTTGTCATACCTCCCGTACGTGTCAAGTGAAAATCGCCAAACCATAGTATTTCCCGCCTAATTCATGGTGGGCGAGTATAAATGGAATAATTCATACTAATTCGCATGAAATAAAACTACAGCCTAAGGGCTGTGAAATGGGTCTATTTTTCTAACTTCTAACAGTAAGAAAAAAATTCGTGTAAGCAAGAATACGAAAACGACAAATGGAAGACTAGAATTTTTTGGTATACGCTTAAATAAAAATGCTGACTGCTTAAAGATGCCGTATGAATACTAACGTAAAATTAGTCACCAATAAGTCCTCATCCACGATTTTTTTCTCTTAGCAACATCTCAATGCTTTCTACCTCTGGTTCACCGAGTGCAACACTTTTATCAAAGGACCCTATAACCTCCATAGAAGATTCGGGAGAGAAAACAAAAAGAAGAAAAAAATTTCAACCATCGTTTTACTATTACGCCAATCCTGATCATCAGAATACTAAACTTACAGTTGTGAAATGGAGCGTGATCCATCGCACTACACATACTGGTCCTCCACAGGATAACTGGCTTCAAACTAAAAGAAAAAAATATCCGAGTCCGCCATCTTGAAACTTGATTCCGAAACATGCATCGCTCTGGCCCGTAAATAAAGGAAGTCAGTAGAGTTTTTCTCAGCTTTCAAAACTAATCGTCACCTACCAGCATGGTAACTCATTTAACTGTCTCGAATTTGAAGTACAGAATTAAAAGTGAAAACGTAAGCAGTGCATGTCATTTCCAGTTCGAGGGCTCTCTGCCATCTTGAACAAGTCTGTTTCACTTTCGAACTGAAAGCTCGTCAAGATTATAGCCACACGCACGTGTCAAAAACTAAAGGGTTTCGAAGTCACGTTACGTCTAATACAAACAATGTTAGTTCGCCATAAAACTTAATTTATGTACAACTGTTCATGTTAACTTACCAATCAAATCTTCCCAACATTTACATTCTAAGTGGCTATTTCTGCTGGCCCTGTTAAAACTTAAATTGCATCATGACCTTGTGCCATCACGCAGACTAAAGAAATCGCCCCTGGACAAAATACCCGCGAGGACCAAGAATCACGTGAATGTTGCACAGCGACTGGCCAACGCTTCAGCAATGGAAAAATGAGTTTTAAAGCACACACACACACGCACACTCAGAACTAGCTAATGTGTCGAACGTTTTTCTCGATCTTTTTCAGAATTATATATCTTTATGTTCATCACATAGCAAATGCAAATAGAGCCCATTCCAAAACTTTGTATAATAAGTTTGTTGGCATTTACGCGGTTGGGGAGATTGTATAATAAGTTTGTCGGCATTCACGCGGTTGGGGAGATGAACTGTGACCCAAAGGGTCGAGATCAAATCGCATATCAGTCGTCCGACAACTTTCACATTACCGGTGTTCTGCGGCTGTTTCCAGCATTTTACCTAAGGTATTAATAACCGCAAGGTAGGCCTAAATACAATTAGGAACTGTTAAATACATGCATGTAGGTTACTTTACAAGATGTAAATCTTATCACTATATAGCTACCACAGACAACAAAGGCATCGCGTGGTATGTGACATATACCGTTACGAACCTCAAAATACCGCAAGCGCATTCGATAACCGTTAGCGGCATGAAATTAAACGGACAATAAATAGACTCCAAACATGATTTTTATTAAAAAAATTATATGCATAATCATTATACATAAATAAAAAAAAACCCAATGAAGAAATCATCACGAAAGGAAGCTAATATCTGACCGGAGCACAAGATCTATTTCGTTAAGCGCCCTGACACGACGTACTTGACTGAAACTACTTCCGGCAGTTTTTTCACATTTTTTCAGGCATCTGTAATGGACATCTGGCGATTCTCACCAACAAACCCAAAAACAAAAATACAATTCATTTATTTTGTTATACAGGAGCCTGTTTGATTTATTTAGGCCGGGGCTAACCACCGACCAATGGCAAGTTATTGGCGGCTTTTTCTTGTGTGTGCATGACGTCCTCAGTTGCACTTCTTATTGCTCCAAGACTTATTTATTTGAAAGGTGTTTTACGCCGTACTCGAGAATATTTCACTTATACGACAGCGGCCTGCATTATGGCGGGAGAAAATCGGACAGAGCTCAGGGAGAAACCCACGACCATTCGCAGTTTGCTGGAAGACCTTCACACCTGCAGACAAATTATTATGGGCACAAATACTGTGTACATATTATTATAAAATGTCTGTCAAGTGATGAAATCTGATGAGTTCCAGAAAATTTCCAGAAACAGCATTGTATATTGAGATATTACCTGTACACAATTAAGTGTTGTTTATTTTATGAAGCCTGTACAGAAATTTAACGGTCGGGTACTTGCGTCGTCGTCGTTGTTGTTGTACTTCACAAAATGTCACACCAAGAACAACTGCAAATTAATAAATGTCACCAACCAAACAAAAAGTCTGTCAAATGGTGTTTTGGCAGAGAAAAATGGTATAGATAATTGAATTACTAATTCAGCGGACATAAATGGGCTGAGATTTCGTGATGCCATTCTAAATCTCATCTATGTCCTGCACTGGCAGATGATGGACAGCCTGTTGAGATTTGTGTTGAATGACGGAAAGCAGTGTCGTCAGATCTTCAAAGAAAACAACCTTCTAGATATAAACAGTTCTTATCACCACCTTGTAGGTTGTTTCAATTTTAATCTAATGCAAAATAAAGGGGAGGATAGGGGGCCAGTCTTCAGTTAATTTCTTAACACTGCCCAGCATGATGAACACGGATAATCAAAACACGTTTCGCAGGTTGACTTTGTCTTATGCAATAAGACACATCCGTGCCAGTCATTTCTATGATCACAAAGTTCGCCTCCGCTGCTCACGATTAATACGCGCGTCATACCAACATTCCGTTCACCATGGACTATCCAAGCAATGCGGCAGAGATTATTGGCCCATATTCGTTCGGTGTAGGCCTACGTATTAGGACTTCAGAGATTAGTTTGATGGCTCCAGTAGACGCTACATGTACGCTGTTGTTTTTTATTTTTAAATAGTTTTGTGAGTTCAGTCGAAGTTTTTAGCCGCCCGTCTTCCTATATACCCCCCCCCCCCACCCCGACCTCCCCTGTGTCTGCTTGCAAGAATAGCCAAAAGGTGGGTGTTAATGAATTCTAAATCGACGAAAACCAGGGATGCAGTTACGAGGAAAATTCCACAAGGAAAGGTTAAGGGATTAAATGTTCTGTCTTTGTGAATTTTATCTCCACAAAAGTAGATTGGAGCAAAAGAGTGCGCGATTATAAACAAGAAGACTGGAAAACAAATGTCAAGAAGACTTCGTTATCTTACCTTTTCACACAATACTCCGTCTATACTAGATCTTCTATACAGGTATAAAAAGCCCGCATTTCACAAATCCGAAAACGGCTGACTTACATAACGGTGAGTTGCCGCCCATCACATCGGCTCAGGCTTGAGTGACTATATACGCTCTGCAAGCAGGCCCTAAAAACACGAGTGCTAACCTGTTAGCACAATAGGCGAGGTGATGTCGCAAGCTTTCCAGAAACTAAAGTCTTTATCTACGTGTACGTTGTTAACCCAGACAGCTTCGATCACCTCGAAACAGTTATGGAGAGTGAATATTCATGGTAAGACTCAACACAGGAATCAAGACCTACTCCACAAGAACACCATATACCGCCATTCTGCTGTACATCTTTCACACAGATTTAGCTGCTTCAGGGGAGCCCAAGTTGCGTCCCTGTCACATTAACGTAGCAATAGGAAATGAATGAATATTATATAGAATATCATCACATGGAGACGACAATATTTCTCACGTTTTAAGGCGAGGCTGTTTGGTTTCCGATATGAAAATTTGGACTCAGGCATGAACAAAAACAGAAGGGCGTTTTCAAAACCGCCAAAAAAAAATGTATATTTAAATACATAAAAATACATTTCAACTTTTGTCATGTACTCGGGTCCTTGCTTTCCAATGTACTCTGGCTTTTTAACAATAGGGTAGAACGACTCATTTGCATTTGTCACCAGACAGAAGGGAAAAACCAAGAGGATACTATCATCAAGTAACAACCATTCTAGATTAATAGATTCAGAATGCAGGAGTTCAACATCCTACTGCCTTCTCCATAAATAAAAAAAACACACTGAAACGAAAGTAGCAAGACTCACTCAGAACTTAACCGGCTGAAGCTGTCCACCGAGACAATTACCAAACAATGTATTTAAGTGAATTTAAAGCCATGCTCGTAATGACTCGCTTCAGTTAAATGATGGCAGTCAGATTTATGGGCGGTGGAAAGGGGGACTGCATAGACAGATAATAGAACTTCAGTATAATTCCACCCACTGAAGCAACTTAAGGCAAATGAAAACATTGACGGAGTGTTTTGTAGAAAGTTGTGAATAATCCATTATAACTAGTAAATAGGGTTGAACAGTACCAAGCATCTGCTATATACAATTTGTATAATAGCAGGTGGCTCACTGTCGTTTCAGTGTAGGGAATATGTGCCACAGATATCATAGTAAGAAGATGATAACAAGGGTGATCGTAAGATAAAGTTCAACAAACACATGGAAACACCTTTCCTCAAAAGCACTTGCCTCAGCAATAAGTTTATTGCAATCATACAATCATGATTGTGGTATACCCCAAGAAGACAACGTTAAAAAATTAATCACCACAGCCAGCAAACATCCTAGGAAATACTTTGATGTCACCGTCAGTCATTTTGATACAGTATAGAAAGTTTTGCAAATAAACTGACACAAAATTGTCACATTGTGCTAAAGTTGTAGTGATGCAGAAAGCAATGACTATTATCTTCCCCTTATTGTCATATACAGAAAAAAGACCCCTTTAAAATCGAACACAATACTTCCGAACCAATTCAATTTCTTAGTAAACAATAAAATGGTTAAATTTCGAACTAATATGTACAATTACAAGTGATGTCATAAAGGTATGAAGTCCGAGCACTCCCTCATTTTAGTAACGAGGGGGATAATATGATCTAGGGTGCCCATAATAGGGGTCAGGGTAAGGTCTCTTTGGGGGCGTAGGGTGGCTGTAGGGGTCACGTGGTAAGTAATACGGGTCACTATAACCATCCAAGTATCTATCAGGGGGAGGTATGTCATGCCTCCGTGGCAAATACTCATCCCTTCTGTCTCGATAAACCTCTCTTTCTCTGTCTCTATAGTCAAACCTTCTTGGCAATGCACCAGCTCGTGGTTCTAATGACTGTCCATATCCGGGCCTGCGATCACGTGAACCTGGTCTATCTACAGGATCGACAGGAAATCTGGGTAATGGCTGGGACCTATTAATCGTGCTAATCGGGGCACCTTTGGGTTCCTCCTCGTCTTTTGTGAGCAGCACATTTTCTCTCGTTTCCTCGCTACCTGCCGATGTTTCCCCCTCTGGCTCCCCAGTCAGTATGATGGTGGTCAGATTTGGCCTGCTGGGATTGCGAGAGAAGATTTGTGGTTTGGGTAGCGGCTGGGGAGGCTCCCCATCCACAGTCACAGATGTCTTTCTCTTCAGTTTCTCAATGAACTCCTTCTGGTCTTCTATCAGTGATGAGCGCCTTCCTGCTGCTGCAATCTGTCCAGGAGGATGAGGAGGAGGTTTTGGACCAGATGGAGGTTTCTCACCGATTGGGCTGGTCGGCTGAGAGGATCCCGATGACGATCGTGAACGCACGGCTCCAATGATGGGAATCTGAGAAACATGACTTGAGGAAGGTTCATCTTCTGAACCTGATGGCACTAACTTGACTTCCCTAAGGGCACTGTTTCGTGCAGAGTTCCGCAGAATACTCTTGGGCGGGGGTTGGGGTGCGGCAGGAGGTGGGGAGAGGAGATCCACTCCTGATGCTGGTTGTTCCCAGCCTGATCTAGGACCTGGCGGAACATCTTCTAAATTGGCTTGGGACAGGAAGTCTGGGGGTTGAACAGGCATAGGTATATTCCCCATAGCGCTAAAGTCTTGTGGAGCTCCTCCAGGTAAAACAGACGGGGAAGGAGGGTGTGGGGAGATGTGTGGGGGAGGGGGAGGTTGGCTAAGAGGCAACCACGGAGGTGGTATTGACACATTGGGCAGGCCAGGAATGTTAGGTGACGGAGGCCCAACGGGGACACTTGGAGGTGTTAACTGGGGGTCTGAAGAGGTCCCGTATGCACCAATCCTTCCCGATGGAGAGATTGGTGGCGGCTGAGAAGGGGGTGGCACTGGGAGTGGGGGGAAGAGTGGCTGGGGTGGCACCTCTTGGCCATTCACATGGGTCTTGTCCTGAGTCTGCTTGGCCTTCCATGCCGACCAGGACTGCGGAGGAGTCTTAGTGGAGGAGGGAGTCTCTTTCTCTGATTCTGGAGTATCTTTCTGCTTGTCCGTTTTGTGCTTCATTGTGTTTGCCAAGATTCCTAGATTCTGCAGGAAGTTAGAGCTGTGGGGGTTTGTCTTCTGCGTCTGGGAAATCAGCTTTGTGAGAAAGTCTATGGGGTTGGACGGTTGTGGTTCAGGGGCCTCGTCCTGGACGGGTGTGGAACTGCCCTCGTCTTTAAGCGGAGTCCCTCCACCATCTTCTGGGCCTTCCAGCGGAGGAGGAGCGAAGGCCCCTTGCCTCTGGCCAGAGCGGACATCTGATGACCTTTGCTGCCTGCCATTCCAGTGTGAGCTGTCTTTCCCAGGAGAACTCTTTTCCGCCTCTTTGCCATGCCCAATGGGAAGGCTGGGCAACATGTTGGCAATTCTGTCTTCAAGGTTGTTTCCAGAACTCTCTACAGGCGTCTTTTCTGGAAAAGAAAAAGGAACGTTTTGAGAGTTTTACATCACCTTGCTTAATCAACAAACACTATGTTGTGACATGCAGCGAAACTGTTATTTCAGTCATATCACTTCTTGTGGTAGGTTGCTTTCCAAGGTGACATAAGTTCATATCTGGTTAACGTACATCCACACTTCAGCCATACTGAAGATGCCAGAGAAGATTTCCTCACAGGCTACAGTACACCAAAACAGCTCGAGTATTTGGTCTATCTGATATGTTGAGCGCTAAGCAATAAAATACCAAGTTTGTCAACTTTAAATTCCTAGACATGGGCAGAGTGAGGATTGACCCAGGGTCCCCACTTTACAAGTTTTACATGCTCTAAGCTCTCGGTCATAAAGGCTCACGTTCCATATATAAACCTCTACATTTACCATGCATCTGAAACTCCCCAGATTGGCTCTGACTATCATCAAAGGTCAAGGAACTTAACTACAACAAAATAAGGTACAATACATGTATGTGGAATAATGCCACTTCATTCAAATTTCACTAGATAGCATCATCAAAACTGCATTCCACATTCTAATATGCCTTCATCCCAACTGTAGATATCTTTCCAAGTACATGTAGTTTAATACTTATGTTAAAATGGTTATTTGTGTACTGACATGTCGTTATTTCCAATGTCTGTTCATGTCAATAATAACTATGACAATACACTGTGGTGTCGAGAAAATCATTACACATTACAGATGCAAAAAACAAAACAAACACAGAATAATTTAAATATCTTTTTTATTTATTTAACTGGTGTTAAACTTTGCACGCCAGACAGTTGTCACTACAATGATGGCCGTCAGATTTATGGGAAACCGGCATGCCAAAAGTAAACCAACCTTTGCAAGGTGCCTTAAAAAATTCCTTACATAAAGCCGCGTCCAAAACTGCAGTTCTGGATTAGAACAGGTGATCTCATTTTTCAAGTGCCTGATAGTTGCAGTGAACTAGTGCTTTAACCATCTGAGCCAGTGAGGCCACCCAAAGTTCCTTAATATGTTGTACACCAACCTGCAACGTACAGAGGAAATAGGCCTTCACCAAAAAGCGTAGTTAAGAAGTACATACCAGACTTAGTGGAGTGTTTGGGAGGTGTTGATTCTATGGACTTTCTCCTTGTAGATGTCGTTTCTGGGCTGCTTTTCTGACTCTCTCTCCTCGCTGAAATCAGAAGTCGTATCTAAACATAAGATGACTCCTAAAGGTAACATGCTGTGATGTGTAGTATTGACACTGTTTCACAAGATTTACTTAATTTGACAAATCACACCACGTGAAAGTAGCTTATGAACTCTACTTCAATGTTTCATTAAACAAGTCAATATGACATATCCCTCAGTGCGAGTACCACTTCAATATGTTCTAAGGCATTATGTACAGATGCTATCATTTCAGGTGGTCCAAGATGGGTAACAGCAGAACATAACAAAGATTGGCAGATTAACAATCTGGACAAGACATTTCAAACTTATATATATTTAGCAGAAATAAGAATCATGTAAACATACACGTAGCACGTGAAATTCAAGGATACTAATTCTTCTTATATTCAAGTCTAACCCAAATGTCAGCATATTACAACCACCCAACTTTTCAAAAGCTGATTTTATGATGTCTGACTTCAGTCAAAATGTGAGTGACGTACACAAGTTTTCCTAAAAGCGTCCACAAAAATGCCAAGGGTAGAAATTCCCTGGTTTTATGAATTAAATCCCTGATAATGTTTACTATCAAGCGCATGTTTGCAAGAGAAAACTGTACAGCTATTTACACGTACATGTACATGTAGCCTGTATGCTAGTAACATCCAACTGTGTGGAAATATTTTATTACAAGACTGTACCCAGTAATGCTTTACCGTATTATTATAGAACAATCCACAATCAATCTAGAAAATGGCCAGATATGGGACATATCTGGTTCCTTACAGTCCCCCGTGCAGAGTAACTCGTACAACAAAAGACTCTACACTTTTACTTGTAGTTAGTGATAAATGGGTTTTGGGTTTTGTGTTTGGCTTAAAACCTGTCATATACCTGTGAATGTTCTAATTGAAAGAGAATTAAAATAATCATTTAATTCCTGTCAATATAAATGTAAAATTAAAGTTTGACAGGAGACTATCTGATTATCAAAACTGAATTGCAATGGAATGCCCTTTCATGCGCAATGCATCCGAGCTAAATGGACGTTCGTTCTCTTGAAACATGAGTCATACATTACCAGCTTGCAAACAAGTAGTCCGAGATTGTTGACATTATCTTTGGCAAAAGGATGGCCCCAAACCAAGGTCAGAGCACGCTCTATTTAAAAACCTGATGAAGTTACCTGCCCTTGTCAATTATGTCTAGGCTGTCAGCACAGCGGTATGCCTTGAGCATCACCAAGGAATATCGAGACCACACAGCCTAGGAAATAAGCGACATGTTGCTTGCAATAAATCGACAAATGAAAACATAATGAACATAAGTGTTCTTCAGATCCTTGCATAATATTTGATGGGTGATTTTTGTTCCTAACGCTGTAACAAACAGCCACATCAAATGCATCTGGTTTTTAAATGGAGCGCACTCTTGATGTTTGTTTGAGGTCATCCTTGGCCGATACAAAATCTTACCAAACCTAACATCAAAGCATTCTCGGACAAAGGCTGTTATCACAAAGGAAGGAATGAACAATAAGCTGCACAGCTTGGACCCGAATTACTTAAGGCGGGAGAGGTACCCCCATTAATGTCCCAATCCTTTTAAACTAAAACTATACTATCAAAGTGCTTTCCCACATTCACTGATACCAAGCAGTATATCAGTTTTAAATGATACTATTCGGATTGAAAAGCAAACCAGATTCAATATGAAGGAATGATAATTCTTCTTAGGCTAAATTTCCACAACTGTCCACAGAGGCTTGTGACCAATACACAGCTATATATATGTGCACACGTACACCACTGATTTATCTGACTGGAGTTCTGTATATACTTATATATTTATTTATTTGATTGGTGTTTTACACCATACTCAAGAATATTTCACTTATAAGACAGCAGCCAGCAATATGGTGGGAGGAAACCCACGACTATCCACAGGTTGCTGGCAGACTTTCCCACTTACGTCAGCAAAAGTCCTGTAAATACACCATTAAAACCATATGCATCTACATATATGTAGAATCACAACTACACATCAGTTGTAATTTTTACAGGTTCATTCATACACAAAATTCTATCTTAATTCAGTACTAAATCTAACATTTGACCAAACTCAATTTAACAAATGAAATAAATTCTTGTGAAAAATTTAACAAAGAGTAAGCTTGAATTAAGTTCTTCTATTTCGCACTAAAACAGAAGCTTTTTCGAATTTGCATAGGTTTAAATGGTTAAGGCAAAGCAGTTGATCACAATGAAAACTGAAAATCCATTTCAAGGTTAAGGTGTATGAGAAAAGCATTACACAAGTAGACACTGCAACACAGGACTACAGCCAAACAAATGTGTAGTGGATGGCTAAGCAAACATAGATAACCACTGTCTTGTTCCATTCTATGGACTGAGTATTGTACTTCACTCATGGACAAGTGGGTGCATGCTGATACATGTGTGCGAACCTGCAACTGTACACTTTATTCCATTCTTAATGTTCACACTAGCCAGTGATGAAAGAGAGGAAGTGATTGAAAAATGGGAATGGGAGTTTTGAAGAGGGGTGGGCTTTTACCTATAGAAAAAAAAAAAACGCGCCAGATTTCAAGTATAATTCCCATGAAATAAACACTACTGTACTTCACCTACAGAAATATGTGACGCATTTTGCTTGATTCTGAAGGATTCATCCACTTCATAGGGCCACTTATTTTTTTTTCTGTCAAGTTAAACAGAAATTTTGGTATCAAAAGAATCATTTTAAGGCCTTTATAAACTTTTTACAGGCTAAACATATGGCGAAATACAGTATTTTTTCTATCATCGTAGATTTCTCTCCTGCTGTGAAAACCCAAAATTGCTCTTTTCTATTTTAAAATTCGTGGCCAAAAAATCAAATCAAATGTACTTGTACCTGTATACAGTTCAAGGGATTTGAAGCTCCTCCAACACAAACAGTTTGGCAAAGTTCAAAAGCCTGGAACCGTGGTCAAAAATGCTTTTAACCCCCACAGCAGATTTTATCAAGATTTTGACAAAAGTGTTTAAAAATCTTTTTTCAACATTAACTTCTTTAAAATCTCTGTTTATTTCATTAGCCAGAAAAAAAAAAAAACATCCTTTTTCGACATGCCCCACTTTTTTCTGATAGGCTTAGGCTATGTCTAACAAAGAATTTCTAAAGGGTGGCTTCGCAGATTTGGCAAAAATGAAATGTATGTTTGGGATTGGTTCCTGATGGACATTATTATGGCTGTCCTATGTGAAGAGGGTTGGAATCAGGCAGGGTTAACTATAAAGTAAGCAGTGTCAACTGAAGCCTGAACAAGAGAACATGCTGGAAATGACATGTACCTTGGATTTTCATCCTAATTTCCGTCACACTGGGTATGGGCTGGGGAATAGACTTAGTTGTGGTCGTGCTGTCCTGACGCTTATGACCAGCTTTCCCCCCAGAAAGAAAAGGCAAAGATAACCAGCCATATTATACATGTATCAACATGTACAGTGTGTACAGTTATTAAGAAGATATGGAACAGCTCCACAGAGCAGGTTTCTTCACAATAACAAAATACATCTGAATGGAAGTAAAACTTGGACGTAGTGCAAACGAACAATTACCCAGCCTTCCATACATTTACAGCAAAGTTTACATTTGTTTGCCCCTCTACCTACTCCCTTGCTCTATGCACTATTTGCTAGCATCTAGTACCCCTGAAAAAAGCTGAAGTTCGAAAATTGTAGTTGAAATACAACACTGCTTTTACTGTACCTATTTATTTATTTGATTGGTGTAGATATGTTGTACTCAAGAATATTTCACTTATACCATGTTGCCCAGCCTTATGGTGGGAGGAAACCGAGCAGAGCGCTGGGGAAGCCCACGACCATCTGCAGGCTGCAGGCCGGCCTTCCCATGTACGGCTGAAAAGGAAGCCAGCCAGAACTGGACTTGATCTCACAGCGACCTTATTGGTGGAAAGCTTCTGGGTCATTGCGCATGCTGATGTGCTAGCCCCCTCTGCTTCTGAGGCCCCAATGATGTTTTTACTACTTAATTTACTATTTAAATTATTGCAGACAAAACCTTCACATCATCCATGTTAATGAATGCTCTGACTAACCAGCTGCTTTCTAACTTGAAGCTTAGCACAAAAGCATAGGTTAAGTTGTGCTCAGTCTGGTGTCAATAAACTGTGATTGGGTGGGGTGTTATGTCTGGAGTTTTTGGCATGCTGTTCTAGTGAGGCAGCAGCATAACCATGCTGACACTGAGATTGAATTTGAAAGCAATATCAAGCTACAATTTGCACTTTTATTGTGGACATGAAGGACATAAAATTTCGCTCAAGAAAGGCATATTTATAGGCAAAAATGTGATTGACTACTGCTCTTGGTGCTGAAACATTTTCCAGTTGCATTTTATCAGGCAAAATGTGTGACTTGGTCATGAGCCAAATTTTAGGCTGTTTACTGTAGGTCTCTTAATATCAATACACAATCACTAAAATCAGCCATACGCAACAGACAGCTTAGTGCCCCAGTAGAAATGTAACTGAAGATGCACAGTTACATTCCATACAAATTTCACAATGTAAATCGCTGATTACATCAGGGTGAACTTTGCAAATGCCAGAACAATTTGATATATCATTATCTCACCTGGATGTGAGGGGCTAGGGTGTATGGGTGCATCATCATCTGACATCTCCATGTCAACAGCCTCTGTGTCTGGCTCGTACTGCGGGGTGCTGCCCGGGGACGGGGCATCCACTGACGGAGAAGGCACAGGACTTGCTGGCTCAGGTAATGTCTTCTTCAGTTCATCTAGCTTCTTCTTCAGATTGTTCAACTTTGTACCAAAGATCTTATAGGCCTGGAATCACAGAAGGGCATGCCAGTGCATGGCTAGGTATAAAGGTATAAGTATAAGGTATAAGTATAAGGGTACATTATTTTTGGGAAGTTTTTGAACACCTTTTTGGATCAGTATCCATCACTCAGGGTCACATCTTGTAGAAAAATCAGAACTTGGCTAACATGGTTGGCACAACATCGTTTCAAAATTCTACGCACCAGTACCCATTAATTGCAGGCTATATTGTCTTTATACACCTTTTTTTCATGCTGCTATCTCAATGATTGTTTGTGCTTAAAATATTATAACTGAAGGGGGAAGGGTTGTGGCTGTGCAGTTAAAACATTTGTCTTTGAATCAGATGCGCTGATACGATCCCATCACCGACAAAGTTACACTAGTATTAAATTGAATATACCCTAATACCAAGTGCATGTATTGCAGATGCTTTTGGATCAATTTTAAGTCTACCATACAAGTGCCACACACTCTAATCACTTGGCCGCCATGTCGTCCAGCCATATGGTATAACGCGAGCTAGGAATCATTAGTTGACGGCTGACTAATATGTATAGTGTATTCAATTGGCTAACATCCATGAACCCTGTTTGCCCTGATTTACTGACCCCTGGCTGATGTGTACTTCCTTGCCCTGTGCCATACTCACATTAGCCACTATCCTTGCCTCCCCAAACTGAGCTTGGTAGAAGAGCTCCCCTTCCTCTAGGGCTGTGATCAGAGCCTTGCGGTCGTGAACGCCTTTCTCAAAGCTCCCAACAAACTCTTCCAGCTTCACACAAGAGTCCTCAAACTGCTTAGAGAATTCATTGCCATGAGCTCGGTCTGAAGAACAAAGTTTTGGTCACGTCAGTAAGTTAGGAAAGTAAGTAAGGAAGGGAAAGAAATATTAAAAATAAAGCAAGCATCAGCAGAAATACCATTTAAAACTGTATTGGAAAATACCAACAAATTGACATGAAAATACCAACAAATTTGTCAAATGTTTGGATTGTAAAGTGGGCGTTATGAACAATATCGACAATCCGTGTCGTCAATGATGTCGCACTGAGCCCTATCACAGGAATTTAATTTCATATTAGCTTTTCATATGCAGGCAGGCATGAGTGAAGTTCACCAAAATTTTACTCACACATCAACATAAAAGTGCAAAAACAATTTATTTAAGTATATGACTGGTGTTTACGCACGACTGAAAAATATTTCACTTAACTAACTGCGACCAGCATTATGGTGGGAGGAAACCGACATCCATCTGCAGGTTACCGGCTTCCCAGGTATGACCGGAGAGGAAACCAGCATGAGCTCAATTGGATTTATATATTTATTTGATTTTTGTCTTATGCCGCACTCACAAATATTTCACTTATATGAAGGCTGCTAGAATTATGGTGGCAGGAAACCTGGCAGAGCCAGCGGTAGCCAACGACCATCTGCAGGTTGCTAGCAGACAGCCGAATTTGAACTCCTGTGGAGAGATGCACGGCCATTTGCAGGCTGTTGGAAGACCTTTCCACTTATAAGCGTGAATCCAAATCAATTCAAAACATCTGACTGCATACAATTGAGTTTAAAAAAAAATTCAATAAGAAATTAAGTACAGGTATATTCACACACTGGTTTTGTTTTTAGTGTTCTTTTTATTGATACTTCATTTTTAAACTTACTTTCTCCATAAGGTTGTAGTGATCCATGTAAGGTTTAGGCTCTACACAAAACCAGATACACTGACCTTTTTCTCCTGACAGGTGTAGCTTGCAATAAAAACTATGTTATGAAAACTGACCCAGAAGTCAGATGTTAATGTAACACTTTAAGAATTTCAACAAAGAAAGTTCTTTAGTGGCTCATTAAAGGATTGTTCTCCAGGTTGCTGTCAGCCCCCGGGCCATTGACATAACAAACCTAAACCCAGTTTTTGCCAGTTTGGATTTGACATTACATGCCACACGGTTTGTCAGCATGGCCATATCTACATGAAACATCACAGGTATAGCTCTTTTATCTGGCACCGCCATTCCCATGAAGGACAAAGTTTGACCTGGATCTTACCTTTCAGCTGTTTGACAGCTTCAATACTAGAGGCATCCAATCGTAGATGAGACAGTTGTTTTGACCTCAGCTCCACCTCTGCTTCAAACCGCTTGAAACTCCTCAATTTATCAAATAATTTTTGGGGCTGAAAAAGTACAAATCTGAATACATTGTATGTTAATATCCTACTTCATGAAGTCATAAATTACACAAAAGGTAAGAAATACATCCACACAAAAGAGTGTGAACACTTCTTGCTTCCATCTAAAAATGTGAACGCATGGAACTTCTACATGACATACTCATGGGAGATTATTTTAAATGAAAACAAATAGAAAATGAAGTCAACATGAGCAGAAACAGGACTGAAAACTACAGTAAATCTTCAACCCTTCCAACCACTTAGGTACTTTTTCAGTGAAAGTTCTGCATACAATTATTACGAAAATGACGCTAAAAATTATTTGTTTGTGTCATTAAAGATGCAAGCTTCATAAAATGGGCAAAATATTTCTCTACACCACATAGTTCTCTCAGAATGTTTCAAAATATTAGTTGCATAGGCCGCTGAAAAGGTACCTAGAAGTACATGCATACTCTTTTAGTAACTACATTAATTGCAGTTTGAATGATTAATTTAATGTGAGCGCTAAGGGCCATATTGATCTTGTAGGATGCCAGTGTTGTGACATACTTCTTCCACTTTTCTGTTGCCCACTGAACCAAATTCTGGTGTTTACTCAAGTGCAATATGCCATACTGAGTTTGGGATAAAAAAAAAACTTGCGATTTTAAATGACAACAAAAAAGATCCAAGTAAGCTAACCTCAGAACTCAATTGAATTTAAGTGCAAAAAGTACTTATTAATAGATATAAATTTTAATGGATATTCGACAGATGCCTGTTTTATTTTTGGCTTTCTTTCATTGCGAATAGTATTAATAGATAATAATGAACTTACCTTAAATTCTGCCAAAATCTTTTGATCAACTTCAACTTTGGGTTTAGCTGGTTCTTCTATAAAAAAAAAAAAAAAGTTGACCATTTATTTAGTTACCCTAAATCACGTATCGAGTTTAGCTGATGACTTTAAAAAGTGTATCCCATGTTTCCTTGTGTCTAGTTGTGATTCTTGGTAAATGGACACAGCTGGGGGCAGTGGGGGTCTGAGATGTGTGCCCATAGGATTGTACATACCTGTGATAAGACCAATAAACACGCTTACTCCTCAATGAACAAGCAACTGTTAGCTGTAACTAGGATTGCTACACAGCTAATACCAGAATGCACATCCCACGTACGGTGTGCCAAGTGACTTGTGCCAAAACACACGGATTGAAATCTGATGGCGGACCGGTAATAAACAGGCCTACGTTAATAAGCGCACAGGTCTTCCACAACTTTGCCCTTATGAGGTGATGACACCTTACCAATGTAGGCCTTGATGACCTAACAATAGAATTCATTATATAGAAATCTGAGGGGAGGACATGCCAAACTATAACCTATTGAGTATTCAGATATAAACAGAGGCATAGTGTGGATATCATGGCTAATCCCAACCTTTCACACAGCTCTGGGTACAGGTTTTGAAGTTTCAACATAGTGAAGGAAACCCACCAAGCACAGTAGAGATCCGATCGACCACCTGATGATTTGGCAACTGTTTTTAATTCTACTCACTGCAAATGGGTTAGTTATGTGTGCTGCGTAAACCACTGAAATACATGACTACATGGCTTTACTGACACGGTTTGGTAGCAAAGTCCATAGCGGTCTCACAAAAATTACTATATATGCATTTCACTGGGCATGTACATGTAGCTGTATGTAAATTAATGGACCTCCTTCTGCTAGCCTAGATTCGACGGGAAATTTCACAATTGTGACTGTTCCCAGGGGCGGGTCAATGAAAATAAATGCGTCTCATTGGTCAGTGTTGAAATCGATAAGCTGTCAGTTACCTGCAGACATTTACGCACAAAGTTCTCAGTCCAGCGCATGGCAATTGGCTGTCACAACAACGCGAGATGGAGGTTAGAACACATGGTATATTTAGTTTCGGAAACTTTGCAAAAATGTGTTTTCTGTGTTTAACTGAAGGCACCCGATTTGATAAGGCAGAAAACAGAATTCTAATAATAGCTAATATCTCGAATGTCATGCAACACCCCACTGAGGCTGTGCGGAAGTAACCGACGGTGGAAATTTTAGATCATTTACCGCAAGTTATTTCAAAAAATAAAATTTATTTTCGATGACTGATGGACCTAACCTTGAGAACAATAGCTTGTTACGTTCAACAAACATTTTAATTAGGGTCTATATCGACTAGTTGATGCATAATCACCCTTCTCTCAGTCCACGCCTGGGGAGTTTACCCCATGTGGCCAGGGCCAGCAGCCAGACAGTAAACTGGGGATTACTGCACAGCTGGAGGCTATGACTCTCCCCTTTAATCTCCTCCCTCAACTCAAAATGGATAAACTTTACAGGGAGAAATTTTCGGCTAAACTCTACTACGTCATATACGGTAATCATACATTTGACGTGGTTATTGATACTCAAATCTCATGAGGAAAACACATATGCCCATACGGCTTTATAGACAATTGGAATCTGGATGACTACATACAATATGTGAAAAATATCTAAATGTTATAATTCTTTTAATAAAAAAAAAATTAAACATTTTTTTTCTTTTTCAGTTATTAATCTTTTGCTGACACTGGGGTTTACTATGGTTAAATTGATTACCTGTGACTTTGACTTTGACTTTCTCTTTCTCCTTCTCTCTCTCATCTGGGGGTGTTGCAGTCTTTTCTGTGCTCACCAAGGATCTCAGCTCCTCTAGGAATGATCCTCTAAACACATTTCTCTGCTCCCAAATGGTGAATATCCTCAGAATTGATGGTCGAATGGATGAATCTCTGCACAAATTGAAGTTAAAGGGAATGAAACATTTTGTTTTTGCTGAGTTTGCAGAAGTCTTGCACATAGTTTTTCAACAAAGATACTCCCAAATTTACCATTTGTATCTAATATGTAAACAGTAACCAACTGGTCTAGAGTTATCAATGCTGACAGTGAACAGAAACCAGGCTGCTTAGCTGGCTCAAGTTCTACATTCAGCCCCAAACTGTGCACTTTGGCAGCTATATAATTTCTAATTATTGACCAGTTAAGGAGAAGCCAAAACAATTTGAAAAATCTGTGTAAGTATACTTCTGAAACATCTTCCATGAGATCAAAACACTGTTATCATCACAAATGTTGACCAGACTCTAATGTCAGGTATAAAAACGCACCTCCTAATTACCATTCTTTTACACACAGGCTATATCAGGGGAAATAACTATGTAAAACAAGCCTTGAAAATAATGCTATCTCCATGTACACATATTTCCTGTCTCTTGCAAACTCTATGCTTGTCTATATAAAATTCACCACACATCTTGTGCTCCATGGATGAGAAAGCTTGCTATTCCGTACCTTGCTACATGTGAACAGAAAAGAGAAACTGGGTGATTCTAGTCATGACAAAAAATCCAGTGACAGCACGACTCATTATCACCTATGACTAGAATCATTATTACTATTCTATTATATTTACTGGAGTACTTCAATCTTCTATATATTTATTAGACAGGAAAAGTGGGTGATCTAAGTACTGGTACAAATTTTATTTATTTATTATTTACTTGATTGGTGTTTTATGCCGTACTCAAGAATAATTCACTTATACGACAGCGCCCAGCATTAAACCCATGAACATCCGCAGGTTGCTGACAGACCTTCTCACTTACAGCCGGAGAGGAAGCCAGCATGAGCTGTACTTGAACTCACAGCGACTCCATTGGTGAGAGGCTCTTGGGTCCTTACGCTGCGCTAGCACACTAACCAACTGACCCACGGAGGCCCCTGCTGGTACAAATAAACCATCTTTCTGAACTCCACCCGTACGCTCTCAACAAATGCATATCTTTGTCAATGTACATGTGGCAGTCTCAATTAATCCATTTTAACTAGCTCTGAATATTGAATCGCAAATCATTACTTACTTATTACACAAAAATATTTCACTTATACGATAGCATTATGATCGGAGGAAACTGGGCTTAACCCACGACGATCCACAGGTTGCTGTCTGACCTTCCAACATACAACAGGAGAGAAAGCCAGCACAAACTGGACTTGAACTCACAGCGTTCACTTTAGTGAGATGCTTCAGGGTCATGAATTACAATTTATCTATTTTATCAAGGTCTTTTCAAAAACAGGTCAAGAAGTATCAAATCCAGCTTTTTGAACCATTCCGATGTTGTCAGAGGTAGCCTGATTGTCCACATGAAAACTGTCCTTGGCTATGGAACATTGTATAATTACGACTTGGCCATAAACCCAGTCGAGACAGAGTAAATGTTAAACTTGGTACACTGGAGTAATAACCAGGACTGATATCTGAGTATTCTTATACAAAAGCAAAATCGCTCATTTGCTTCCAGATTTCTTAAACTTACCGTACAAACATAACAGCATCCTTCAGTATATTTTTAAAACTTTCCAGATAAACTGTTGCTTTCTTTCTCCCATGCTGGACCACATCATTGCACAGATAAAATAGGGTCAGTCTCTGGGGTATTTTGGCTGAAAAAAGAAAAATGTAAACATTCAAAAACATGCCATTTTAACGAACAACTTAAAACTGGAAGACTAAACTTTAACAACACAAGCAGAAATTGGTTCATCGTGTAGATAGCCAGCAAATAAGTTTTTAGCATATGAAAGACATGCCTCAATTTACACTGACCATAAGGGCGGTTTATTTTATCCCCGCTATCCCAATACTGAAAACCCTAGGTCCGACCATCCATGAATCCTCTTGAAACTGGTCTGATTCTCAGCATTCTTTTGATCATACAAAGGTGCAATTGTTATGTTTGTTCGGATGGAGGGTGACATCCTACTGGTTAGGCATCAAAAGAATTTTATGACTTATTTTGCCTCTAAAAATACTCATTCACCGAATTTTTAGTGCCAATACAGTATTTCCGGTATACATCAAGTACAATTTTGTCAATGTCAACAAATTATGGACATGTCCAATCTTTTGCTGGTGAGTACAAAGCAATCACATTTCTGACACTTTTATATGACCTACACTGGAGGCAAAACTCCCACGTATTATTCTTACACAAGTAGAATGAGTGAATGATTATTGTCCTAAGCTCCTTCGGCCACATGTGAGAACTTGGTAACTCATCAATTCTTAATCTGGAACTCTTATGAGCCAATGGGATGTGCCATGTTAAAGTAAACAGAAGCAGGGTGTCGCGTCACTTGTACCCGACACAAACGGTTAAAGGACAAACTCGGAAGGGGGGTGGGGTGGAGGGGGGGTTGTGGGTGGGGGTGGAGGGGGGAACATAAGTGGAAATAGATGCGTTTTCATGTTATACAGACAATTAGTGCCTTATTTATCAATTTTGATGACATGGCCGCAACTTCCTTTTTCTCAATGTGTGCGATCTTGCTTACTATGAACTGCAGAGAGGACTATTCTCCACCCAAGAGATTTTTAGTCAGTCCTGCACAATAGATGACAAGAACGTCCAAAGGCAAAAAGTCCCGATAGCACAGAAAGCTTTGAGACAGAAACCAATAAGCCACATGCACATTTCAAGTTGTGCACTACTACACTGTAACACTAGCCCCTCCAGAGCAGCAGCACCCAGTTGCGCACAGTGGACATATAGGGGCAAATAACACTGCAACATTTCAAAGTAACACTTCCTACATGCAACTTCTCCATTGTTTCTGCTACAAGTTGCTGCAAAATGGGAATGCGAATTGCAATAATTTAGTCTCAAAGAAATTAAATTTTAATATTAAAAGGGTTTCCTCCCACCATAAAGTTGGCCGCTGCTATATAAGGGAAATTTTCTTGAGTACAGCGTAAAACACCAATTAAACAAATAAATATTGTTGAACAAAAACTGTGGCTTGGCACCCAACTCCTATGTACTGTGACACTTCCATTAAAAAATGGCAGCCTTTTGAAATATAAATGTGTCATATGGTTCTCCAACAAAAGAGCAATCCCCTCCTACATGTAGTTGAGTGGTATTAGGCAAACATTTTTCAAGCCACAAAGTCAGAGTTGTAAAGATGAGATTGACACATCTGATGGTCGCTGATCTAGTGATATATACAATATGACTGTGTTTTATAGTTCATATAGTCATATCGCCATGTCTATTATTCCTCGTCAAAAACTACCTACCTCTCTTCAACAGCAGTATGTATCAAGGATATCGCCCTGGCCATCATAAATATTGTACACTACTGGGGTAGTCCAATAGCCACGGCATTGATCCTTGTCAATGTTTTCTTCTGTCATGGCGATGTTTTGAAGCCATCAAAAAAAAATCCCACATTCAACACTTTTAAAAGATCAACAGCAGTGCTTGACCTAGTTGTGAAGTGGAGTAACTTTTAAATCGAGCAACACAATGTGTTGTGAGAATAACAGAGAGAAACTGCTTTTATTGTGTTGGATCAACAGTAAGAAACATTTACCGCATCTTCACACACGCATTAAAACTTCCCTAGAATAAATCAATGTCAACAGAGTGGTCCCTATAATCAACTAACCTATTCCGAGTCTCGCCGAGCCAAAACGATCCATGACAACCCACCACAAATTAACAAAATAAATACATTTTCAGCCACGACGCCTGCTGTGGCCACCATCTCGTTTTGGGACTCGGAACAGGTTAGTTGATTATTTGGACCACTCTGCTGACATTGATTTACACTAGGGAAGATTTAATGCATGTGTGAAGGTGCGGTAAATGTTCCTTACCAGCAATCTGACACAGTACAAGCAGTTTCTCCCTGCACCTCTCACAACAGTTCATGTTGCTCAATTTAAGACTTACAACAATCGCCATCTATTGCTTCACCAGGAGAGAAAGAAAGGTGGGCTGTGATTAATCTCTTTGGCTTCATCCCAGTACCAATTTTATGGTGTTTTAGGTCATATCCTGGCGCATGTTGTTGTTGTTGTTAAGAGGTAGGTGGTTTTTGCACGGGAATAATTTGGCAGGGCGATGTGACTTGAGTGTCAAGTCAGAACTATAACACAAGAGACATATTATATTGGACTAGTCACTGATCCGTTTCTCAGATTTTGATTGTGAATAGGAAATTCTTTCAATGAATGTACCAGTCTTTACAACAGCTATGAGAGCTTGTGAAGTCGTTTGTGTTGTCAATTCAGAAGTCAATGCCGCATGCACGTACATGAACATTACATCAGGTACTTACCTTTCCGTAAAACTTTGAACCACAGCCTGACAATTTTCTTGTGGTGAGCTTTGTGGTGAATGATCCACAATGATAGTGTCTGGATGCTGTCTTGAGTGTTGGTGACGTTTTGAAGCTTCTTCTCAACACTTTCCTCGTTCAATGTAGACGCCATGTTGCCTCAATTCGATCACTTGCTTTCTTCCCGCCAGGTTTTTAGTTGCAAATGGAAAATCTGGTCACCTTAGCTGCAATCACAGTGTGCACATGTGAAACCGACTTCCACGAATAATTGTTTATCGTTATTGTGCACAAAAAAGCTCAAAAGAATGGAATATTTCGCCAAATTACTAACCCATCTTCGACAGCCCAAACATAAGCCGCCATTTTGACTGACAACTCGTGCCACTCCGTACTGTTTCGGGCCGAATTTCACACTCTGTCTTCTAGTTTTCAAAGCACATGAAAATATAACCGGTTTAATTTTAAGGTACCTTAAGTTATTGTATTAAGTGAGAAAAAAAAGTTAATATTGTGTTTTCCAAAGACTCCTTACCTATCCATATGCTCGTCCAGATGTCCCTAAGAGTTATCTCCCATCAACCACAAATTATAAATGCAGCAAGCCATCATTCGTTTTGTTACAAAATTTTTATATAGATTTATTACATTTGCTGTCTAAATATTGTATTTATTGCCTCCACTAAGGACGTTACATTTTTGCAGGTGTCTTTTTTCACGTTTGTCTTTCTTTTTTCTGTCTGTCTATATTTTCTGCACGTTTATGCCTACATGTACAGCCGCCTGTCTGTCAGCAACTCCACCCAAAAAGATGATGCGCGGTTTGACATTGGTTGACAAGTGGTGAATTGAAAAATGGATATAAATCCAGAATATTTTTAACCCATTTGTTTACTGCTGCCAAATAGAACAAAACTGCAATTTGTTCATTTAACTGTAGCATTTAATTAGTTTATATGATTGATTGTTGTTTAATGCCATAGAAAGGCGTAAAAATGTTTCATGCTTGTTTTATGGTTGGAGGAAATCGTAGTGTTCGGATACAGAGGCCTAAACCACCAACACTCCAAAAAGTAATCGTTTAATTTGAACAGATAATCTGTTGTCTGAGAGACGCTTCTGTTATTACAACACAATATTGTATCATACTCAACATAATATCTTGTTAGTCTATCAGAATTTTGATGTTGAATTAGAACGGATCAATTTGCTGCAAAAGCAGAATACATTGTAGCATCACTCAACAGACAACAGTCAACCGACTTTCTGTTCAGATGCGAACCCAAAACAATTATAGATAGAGGTTTCAAAAACGATTGATTTTCTTCTCAAGACAAGCTTTCCTGGGCCACCTGTTGGACAATTGTGTATTTCTTTAATCCAGTCGCTTATATTCAACTGTATGTAAAATCAGTCATACTCGCTACAAAAATCGATATGTTGGAAGTCCTTATTCTTGCACAAAAAATTTAATTAGAACCCTTGTTCTAATTCATAATGTTAATCTGCTAAGCTCGGTTTCAACGACAAGAACTAACTGCCTCAGGTGAAATCCTAATTATTATTTATTTATTATTATTATTTGATTGGTGTTTTACGCCGTACTCAAGAATATTTCACTTATACGACGGCGGCCAGCATTATGGTGGGTGGAAACCGGACACAGCCCGGGGGAAACCCACGACCATCCGCAGGTTGCTGGCAGACCTTCCCACTTACGGCCCGAGAGGAAGCCAGCATCAGCTAGACTTGAACTCACAGCGACCGCAAAATCCTAATTATTAAAAAATCTGTGGCATGTTGGATATTGGGTGGACTTCAGAGTATTTTGACGAAGGGCGCCACCAATTACCTAAACTGCCGTCGACTTTAAACAAGCCCTTTTTCTGACACTGCCATATTTGACACTGTTCGCACGTTTTGGTAAAAAAAATAAATAGATAGACATAAATAATAGAAAAACATTACTTTATCTCTTATCTCACGGCAGTATGATTTTAGAGTTGCCGGATGTTAGGAATTCTGTTATGAAAAAAAAAGAAAAAAAAAGAAAAGAAACAAAAGAAAAACAATGTAAGCTATTCTCAGAGACAGTATAGTGTAGGCTGTGTTACTGCTAGGTCTTTGTTCTAACCGTATGTTGGTGCAGCTATTGAAAAACAACTTCTCATCACGCCCAGTGTACAGCATGCCACTTGTTTTTTAATAATTATGACGTCACCTGAGGCAATGGGTTCTTACCGTCGAAATCAGGCTTATGAAAGTTAACATTATGAATTAGCAAAAGTATTCTAACTGCATTTTCTTTGCAATAATGTAGACCTAAAACATATCATTGTGCAGAGCCTCTGGTGTTACGTGTCACTGTCGACGTAACTTTGTGAGTCCCTCCCTCTACTCAACGCCAAAAGCTGGGCGTGTTTCAAAACTCAAACTAACATTTCGCCTTTTTACTGTAAACGATCTCTTGAAGTCAACATGCGCGGTCCAAATGTCCAAGCTATGAAGACTGACTGTGGAAAGACAAAGCAAGAATTGTCCAATGTTACACTCTAAAAGTTATTCTATTAATTTTGACAGAAAGTCTGTTTTCTGAGTGATGCTAGAATGTATTCTGTTATTTTAAGACAGTACGGTGTTATATTCAACATAATTTCCTCATAGGTTAATAGAATCTTTCTGTGAAGTAATAGAATCTATGTGTAAAATTTAACAGAATAACCTGTTACAATAGCAGAATACATTCTATAGCATTACTCAGATTTCCTGTTAAATTTAACAGGTTAATTTTTTGTGTGTACGGGTCTAATGCAGAATTATTTCATTGGTGTTGAACGGCGAATATACATAAATGAATTTTTGACTTAAATGACTGCGGTTATGGGCTGAAAGGAAAACAGAGTGCCCATGGCAAACCACCACCATTGGTCAGACACCTGACAGCCTTCATGAATTAAAGCTGCAGGCGAAGCAGCGAGAGTTGGATTCGAACACGCAACCTCTTTTGTCAAGGGCCTGCGCTGCGACAGACTGACCAATACAGCCAGTCCTTAATGCTTTGTACACACACATGCAAATACTTTAATCCGTGCCACGGCTATGTTCCACATACCCCCACCCCCAGTGAGCGAGTCGTGACCAAGTAGTTATTCGCCCTTTTGTTTCAATCCCTACAAGAGGTGTTATAGTTCGATGCAAGCCTAGGATAGGATATAGGCCTAGTAGTGAGCCGCAGGCATGGCAGCACGGAAGTGCCAGGCTGTTTTCGTGGCCAGAATTAGATACCAGAATTGAAGTGTTTTGTTTACCAGCATGCAGTCCAATATGACATAAATACCTATATATCTGTTCGTCACCGGAAGGAAAGTGTATCAGTTATATGTGAAGACTGCTTTGTTTTTTTTTCTTATATGTTTATAAATGTGAGGAACGTATTAATCAAGAATACCAATCAAAGAATACCTAAGAATACTTCACTTATGCGACTGCGGCCAGCATTATGGTGAGAGGATACCAGGCAGAAACCGGGGGGAAACGCAAGACCATCCGCAGGTTGCCAATATTTAAGCTGCATAGATTGCATGGGTTAATTCGTCTGAACTCTTTGTTATTTTTGAACCTATAATGACGACCTTTATCAAAAAAGTCGTCTTATAAAGGCTCTGAAATTCGGAATATTGACTAAAAAACAATCTGTTAATTTCAACAGAAAGTCTGAGTGATGCCTGTGGAATATATTCATGGAGTTATTATCACACATTGTATTTTGCCACAACATGACTGATATATTTATTTGGTGTTTTGCACAATACTCAAGAATGTTTCACTTATACGACGGCGGCCAGCATCATGGTGCATGGGAAACCGGGAAGACGATCCTACGTACGGCTAGAGAGGAAGCCAGCATGAGTGGTGTGGTGTATCATTTATTTACGTTTTAAATACTGTGTCATGAACGTTCAAAATACATGTATTACCCTTATATAGTGTAATATAATTTTGTGTGGACTTAATAGAACATTTTTATTATATCTAATAGAATACTCTAGTGCAATATCAGCGTACATTCTAGCATCACCCATTCAACAGGCTCTGTTAATTTCACAGATTATTATTATTTTGAATGAAAACATATAACACACTGCACATATTGATAATGCAAGGCAACTATATCAAAGCTCAAAAAGTCACTTAGAGGGTTTTTTTTATACTTCTGCGTATTTTTTTTTCTTTTTGTCTGTCTTCAGGCCTACAGGATTATTTCAGTCATCTTATGTCGATGTCAGCTTAACAGAACAATACTTCACTATCAACGAAAACATCCCGTGCATAGTTTTCAGTTGAACGTCTGATGAACATTACTTTTTCATTACATTTTCTATTTTTTGATGCAGCAATGCAACCATCGCGAGGGCCGGATTTGTGCAACATGTATGCGTCTCCACTGGCCATGGCGCGACAGGATGGCGCGAGACAATAAGTGGAATATCCATGTGATATTATAATTTACTGAGCTAAAAAGGACCCCCAGTATGAATATGGTAAACCCCTTATTGGCCTCATGCAGTCAATGTCAAAATAAAATATGAAATAAACGAAATAGCACAGACTAGTTTCTGTGGTGTATGTTAAATGCATGTAGCGATATTTTTAAATAAACTCTCCTGGATTTCTGTCGTTGTGGATGTGTCACGCCGTAACCTTTGCATGCCATGCTTGTCTGCGTCTTTTTAAACAAACAAATCACGTAGACCCGGCTCAGCAGCTGGGACCGGATAACGGTGGAAAAGGTGCGTACTAAAACCAGAATCTACACAAGGATATGCCTGTAACAATATTTTGATAAGATATTAAAACATTCGTAAGTTCATTCGTAATACAGTGAGTGTTCTGGGGCATTCAATGCACACAGGAAATGAGATAAGATATCCATGCAGTTTACATCAAAACTTACTCAAAACAATGGGATTATTTGTCCATGCAATTTTAATTATACGGTTTCTTAAATAAATATCTGTATGCTGTTAAGATAACATTTGTACTGTCCCGCAAATGTTCACATTGGGCGGGAGGTATAAGTGGAGCCTCTCTTTATTCCTACAGGGTGTTTCTATCACATGTGGTCCCCATATTCTCATTGCCGACTCCAGATATCGTCTTTGTATATGTCACTTTATGAAACGGACTGTTATGTATACCATATACGATCGCTGTGAGTTCAAGTCTAGCTCATACTGGCTTCCTCTCTGGCCATACGTGGGATGGTCTGCCAACCTGCGGATGGTCGTGAATTTCCCCTGGCCTCTGTCCGGTTTCCTCCCACCATAAACCTGGCCACCGTCGTGTATAGGTGAAATGTTCTTGAGTATGGCGTAAAACAGCAATCAAATAAATAAATAAATAAATGTACCATACAAATCAATCTCATTCGGTGGATTTATTATGATTCCGTGTATGTTATAAGTTGAAAACTAATGATTTATTTATTATCTTATTGGTGTTTAACACCCTGCTCATAAATCAGTTGTATTATATATGTATGACTGCAGAGCCCTGAGGAGACCCACGACCATCCGCCGATCCGCCGGAAAATAATAAAATTTTCTTCCCCATGGCTTGCAAAAGATGAGAACCGCCAGTTGCAGATTGAGGGCCAAGTCAAGTTAAGGCTTGCGGGAATGATATGCTTTATTTTTGAGAATGGGGAGATTTGCAGCTGTTATCTGATTTGCACGTCTGTCCTTTGCTACATGCGTCATCTTTATGAATGAGTGCTCTATTCAACGTATGTGGATGGTATAAGACAATGGTCCGTTCACTATCTTCCATCAACGTTGCCAATTCTAGGAATGCTACCATTTCAGTATGGATCTCTGCGTCAAAACAGACATTCATATACCAGCCCTCTGAAGCAGAGTTTGGAGCCCACCAAACATGATGAAGGATTTGCCTTCACCGTGTCATTTGAATCTGCTCTGCTATGACATAAAGTGGCTGCATGGTTGACTGTACGCCAAGGATCTACCTGGATTAAAATGACTGATTGCTGTTATAACATCCATTAACTGCTGTACCTTGCATGGCGTGTCTATGTATGTAGAAAAATGGCGTAACCACATTCAAATAAATCGGATGTGGAAGTTATGGCTGACATGAGGCGTTATAATTAGCACCCTGTTGAATACAGATTTGTTCATCTAGGTTTTTCTTGTCCACAACACCTCTGCAAGCCATTATCTTCGGTCCGCGAGAAAGATGGCTCCACTATAGAAAGAGTACTCTTTGGTACCCACATAGCAGATGAAGGCAAGATTACTGATGAGACATTTGTGAAACTGTCCGACAGTAGGCCAAATGTCCTTGTAACTTGCTCAGGCATCGATGACTGAACATTATCCAAACCTCTGTCGATTTTTGACACGGCCTCTTTGCGTGAGATACGAGAGGCTTTCCTGGCACAGTGGTTAGCTTGCCAAAGCGGCGCAATGACCCAGGAGCCTGTTACCAATGCCATTGCTGTGAGTTCAAGTCCAGCTCATGCTGGCTTGCTTTCCTGTCGAACATCGAAAAGTCGTACATCGAAAGCTCTGTCCGGTTTTCCTCCCACCATAATGCTGACCGCCGTCGTGTTAATGAAATACTTTTAAGTACGGCGTAAAACACCAATCAAATAAATAAATTAATTAACTGATTCCTTGGAAGGAGTCGTCAGCTGTAGTCTAGAGATCGTGGTCACAGACATCAAGAGCCAGTCGTCAACAATAATAAACATTCCAGGTCAAGTATAGCAAGATCATTTTCCAAAACAACGTTCAACACAAAACCAGCAAAGACTATAAAGAAAGTATATGTATATAAAGTACGAAATTAGAACGGATTCTTGCAAAGATAAGCAGTCAACAGTTTTCATTGATGATGGAAAACGCAAGGAATGTTCAACGTGTAAATCATATCCGAATAGTGTATTAATTAAACTAAATAATATGTGTTCGATTATCAAAATATACACTTGTATCTCAGAAGTGCTTTGATCTCAACTGTTCCTATATCCAATTAATGTGGCGATATAATTCATCACTATGAATATACAGCCCCTACCCCCGGGTTAACCGGAGAAAGACACATTTATGAACCTAGAGGTCGCGAACAATCCGTCAGTATTTACATTAGTCCAAAGTTCAGGTGGATATTCCTGCCCAGCTTCGGTCATATGGACTTTCACGTGGACAATTTCACTATAAAAAATCCCGGCTCGGACCTTACCTTATTTTTGCTTTCCACCGATTCCCTTATGCGAACAAACCGTAAACATGTCAAAGCCGGCATCGGTAAACCATCTTTCAACAGTAATCCAGCCGATTAAACTTTTGAATCGGGAAATCAAACTAATGTCCGCCATGTTTGGATTCTTTTCAACTTCAGGCAGGGCGATAGGCCTGGAAAATTTTATCCCACCCAACATTCTGTTTTTTTTTGTTCTTTTGAATGCAGTTTACATAATAATATAGCAAAAATAGTGTGTCAAGGGAACATTTAGAATGAAATAAAGGCTTTGGGGTTCTCCTTTAGCTTTTGGCTATATTTACTTACAAGAAACTGTATACTCAACGTAGAAGTCAAGAAACTTAGAGTTAAGTTCATTCGCATCGTAGGGACTTATCACAGGTTCATGTGCGTCGCTTGCATGACGCATTAGACACATCACTGTGAATCGTCAGAACCCGATCACACGCAGGACATACTCCGTGAAACATCATGTCCACAATTCCTTTCTTCCACATGTGGGTTTGCACCAATGTAGAGAGGCAATATTCACTCTGTTTTATGCCGGTTCTGTCCACATGACTAACCATGTTAGACATTTTCACAGAATTAAAGATTGGCTTTTTTTGATCTAGTGTTCGTGATGCTGGAATGTAGTCACCATTGAGGACTGACTTTTAATCACGGGTTAACGATGCTAGAATTTAGTCAGCATTGCCAATTGACTTTTGATCCTGGTTTCGTGATGCTGGAATGTAGTCACCATTGCCGACTGAATTCTGATCTCGGGTTCGTGATGCTGAAATGTAGGCACCATTGTCAACTGATCCTGTCAACTGTTTTGATCCTGGGTCTAGCCAAGGCAAGAATAACAGGGCCTACATAGAACAAGTGAAACAAAATAATATAAAGATAATAATAAAAAGTTATATCCTGTTTTATATCTATATATTTAAGCAGAATGAGTGACTATCGCCTTCATGGGGTTCTACCTACCACAGGTGTCGTTAGTAACTTGCAATTATGGCAAGAACACAATTAATGGAAAAAATAGCTGCAACCTGTAGGTGGCGCCACCTGGCGCTAATACACGTTGTCAATTTACTTCAATAGCCACAAAGATTCAGTATAGTCATATCTATCACTGTGCCACATTCCACTCTTGTTTCCAAAAGTGAACAAATATTTTTTTTCATTTTGGAAGCTACGCAACTTCATTCATAGTTACTTGCTGTACAATATATAATGCCTATACACATGTACATCCTTGCGAAGATATTCTCAAATATCTAATCCAACAAAATATAGGCGAAATCCAGTTGAAATGTGCAATGTGATATAATTTACTATACTTTATTCTCATAGCCTTGTATTTATTGGTAGTCTGAGAAATATTTCAAACGTATGCTGAATATAGCGTGTAGCACATACGTAGTCCGTTTTCCATACGTACGCGTCGGTCCTGATTTTAACAGAACCCGGTGAAAAATCCAGCCGAGCGTGACACCAAGTTCATTCACAGAGTGTCGGTCGAGGGAGTAAGTGTGTCAAAAGGCTCAGCTCAACGATGCTGCTGCACACGGGCCTTGACAGATGACAGCGGGCTTGCTGTAGGATGAGCAAACGTATAAATAACTCGAATCTTCGACACACATGGATGTAAAGTTGCGAGGAACGTGTTTGGGGGCATTTCGGCGCGCAGTGCACGGCCTCTAAGAGGGGGGGCATTTCGGCGCGCAGTGCACGGCCTCTAAGAGGAGAGCTACCGGGACAACACGCCGTCTTCCCCGGGCCTCGAGTACGGAGCAAGATTCTTAGCTTCCCTGCCGCCTCCGCTGCTTGCTTAAAATTCCATCCCTCGGTCCTGGAAGGTCCTTTTCATATTATGGTTAGGTGTATACTTGGATGAAGCAATGCGAGAGATTCGCAAGGCCGAGTTTGGCGGATTTTGTAACGGCTAAGTCCGTATTTCTGGTGCTTGATGGCATGGACTATACGAGCAAGGCAATGGCCAAGAAAAAGTACGGCCATAAGAACAACTGCAAGGTTTGCGTGTACGTGGCACTTGGGATGTTGCTTGGCATCTTTGTGGCCGTACTCACCAGGAAGCTTCTCTTACCCTGTGGGATGGGACTGCCGGAGTGCTGTAACGGCAGGAAATTCAACTGGCTACCCATGTCGATGACAAAACGAAAAACGGCGGCAGATTTTGTGGAGCCACTTTCTTCCCGAAATGAAGTCAAACTACAACCGGACACGGGTAACACCCCCCGTGAAGAAAGTGTGGCAAAGTCTGACCATTTCACTAAAGGTTTTATTCTCATTGGGGTTATGACAGCGCAGAAATACCTCAGTACTCGCGCCTTGGCTGGATTCAGAACTTGGACAAAAACCATCCCGGGTAGAGTTATATTTTTCTCAAGTGAAGGATCAAAGAGCGACGCCGGCTTGCCGCTTGTTGCCCTGCCCGGCGTGGACGATGCTTACCCGCCCCAGAAAAAGTCCTTCATGATGCTAAAGTACATGCACGATCATTTCATCGACAAATACGAATGGTTTGTTCGGGCGGACGATGATATTTACATACGAGGGGATAAGTTAGAGAAGTTTCTGCGGTCTGTCAACAGTTCCAAACCCCAGTTTATAGGACAGGCTGGCATCGGAATGAAAGAAGAAATAGGGCGGCTCAGTTTGGATGTGGACGAAAACTTTTGTATGGGGGGCCCCGGGATTGTGTTTAGTCGGCAGACGCTAACTCGTGTGGCTAAGAACACTGACTATTGTCTGAAACATTTCTACTCCACACACGAAGATGTAGAAGTGGGGCGCTGTGTGCGGAGGTTCGCGGGCATCCCCTGCACGTGGGCTTTTGAGGTAAGTTTGTCACGGGTCAATCTCGGCCAAAGGCGGCCTCAGCGGGTGGAGCAATTGGAGGTGTTGGGGCGTGGGAATCAACAAAACGGGACCTGCACTGAGGGGTGAAGAGGGGGCGGTGGGTGGTGTGGGAGCGGGGATGCTCTGTGAGAGGGAGATGGGGTAGAGGTTGATTTCGATTGTTCACTTCAGAAAGGGGATTGAAGTTGATGAGAAGGGAGTGGAGGTGGGGTGGGAAAAGTGTTTACGTTATGAAAATCAGAGATTGAACATTAAGATTGTGACGCTTACTTTATGACACTTTCACAGGGCTTATAAAACGACCACAGATTTTACAAATTAACACGTGTAGCAGACACCTGTGCGAGTACACTTGCAAGTTCAAGCAGTGTACTTCGGAAATAATTCTGGACATGATTCTTTGAAAATATATTTCATATTTGTGTTGAATTTGTGTTTTCATAAGTACATTGTACTCCATTCTCAGAATTTTCTACTTATTAGTTTCAGATTTGAATCAGTTTGTTGTTTTGTCTATATTGAGGCAATTAGGGGTATGTATATACATTAGTTCCTGTTTGAAAATATCTTGGATGGTTGTGGATTTCCCTTGGGGCCTGCCCGGTTTCCTCCCACCATAATGCTGGCTGCCACCGTATAAGTGAAATATTCTTGAGTAAGGTGTAAAACACCACCCAAATAAATGAAAATATCTTCTATAGATGCACATTCTACAAATGTTTACAAAGTTTCAATTCAGATTTCTTCGTAATTTTAACTTGGGATTTGTTTGTTCATCATCCATTGCATTATGCATGGTTTCTGATGTAGTTAAACTGTCATTCATATGAACTTTTTAAGGAACACATAAACAATGATTAATCTGTACTACTTAACACAATTTTGTGAAGATAAATTGCGGTGACCCTTGACAGGTTATAGTGACATGTCACCCACGGACGCCAGGCAGAATGGGTGTGTTCATTCGTTGTTGAGATTAGATATATACGGGAACGCCTTGTTTTAGAATGTTTATGACAGATCAGATGTACATGTATGTACAGATCAAAGGATCTTGTTAAAGAGTTTGTAATTGTTATCATATCTCATGTACTGATTGTGATTAACATCTCCATTTTAGACGAGGCATTTAATACAGTGTCAACATGTAAAAATTGACTGTACTTTTCGGTACTCTTTTACAGTAAGAATGAAAGCAGGACCAAATTCAAGCACATTCTGACACTCTTTATACATGTAGGTGCCTGTGTTACTGCGTGACATAAAAATCCCAAATTATGGGGACTATTGCCTGATAAGTTCAACTTATATGCCTTTATAAATCATTTATATTCGTGTAAATTGACTGTGTAAACATTTTTTTGATAACAATAATTACTAGTATGTTGTAAGACATTAAGTTAAGGTTTCTAAATATCTGAAAAGATTTTAGCCTAAAATAACTCACTAAAAGCGGTGCCGAAATTAATAAAGCTCTATTTGATCCTGCAAAGGAAAAATGAATCCTGTGAGAAAAGATGTTGTCCTGTTGTAGCTTTGCTGTGACAAACACTTGATTGTTTGCTAGGTGAATGGTTGTGAAAGCATGAATACTTGCACACTTTTGTCAACTATGTTGCAAAAACTTTCTGCAAATGAGTAGTAAATAACATTTCAAACCCATGCTCACTCTGTTTATAGAATACTACATTTATATCTTTTGCTACAGATTTCCGTTCCATAAATATATATATTTTTTGGAAAGTTTTAATGAATAGTTAAGGACATTTTCATCCTAATTGTAATTAATAAAATGACATTGCGTGAATTGAACATGGGGGCTTTGATGGGGGTTTAGTTGTTAGCATGATGACAAGGGAGCTTCCCATCAGCATGACTATTATTTCCATGGACCAAAATTTAGAATTTCATTATTTTCAAATGCATACAGTAAAATTGAATTGTTTGTGTGAGTTTTGCAGATCTAAACCACACAAATATCTCACAGGTTATAAAGTGACCTGCAGGATTCATGTTCATTTTCATACCTTTGAATTCAGATTTGAGGATTTGAAGGTTGACATCATGACATCAAGCTTGGAGTGCTCGCTCATACATGTACATGCATATAGTAAGAAATTGTGCCTTGGCTTGTACAATGTTACAATGTAACGAGGAAGTGGTAGGTTACCCTTACAGAACCAAATATCAGGTGCTGCCCTGTGTGACTGTCCTGGATTTAGAGTTGCCTGCTAACAGGGATAATTCTGTTCCAGGGTTCATCTACTTCCAGCCGCCTGTCAGACTTTAACAGGAATTCTCTGTGACTGAATGAATTTCACCAAATGAATTTGGGGATGAAGAGTAATCTGCTTTGATATGTTAAAACATGTACATTTTGATTTTTTTCACATCCATGCACGTGAGATGGCCAAGTTGTGCTCCCCCTTTAATGTGTCACAGACTTGTATATACCCGTATTCAGTGCCAGGAATCTCGGGGTGAATCTTCACCACTATTTAAGCACATTTTTTTGAAGAAAGTTTATGCATACAAATATTATGAAATTCATGCTAAAATGATTTAATTGTACCATTAAAGATGCAAGCCTTCTACACCAGATAGTTCTCTCAGAATGTTTCAAAATATTGGTTGCAGTGGAGGTTGAAAAGGTTAAAGAATAAGCCCAATCAGCATTTCAGAAATCTTGAGCGTTCATGCAGTTAGCTGAAACAAACTGGGGGCTCTCGCAAACTCCTAGGTAAAAGTCGTGATTTTATGTTAGGTACCAATGGTGCCAGTCGAGAGATGTGTATTAAATGCCGCATCTACAATAAGATAACATCTTTTATCTGCGTTGGTTTGCAAGATCCCCCACCTGTCTCGCTGATATTTGATATTTTGAAAGGGCAATCGGACTTGTTAGGTGTAAATCCGGGAAAGTCAAGTTAAGTTTTACTGTAAAGACGCTGCCTAATCATGAGTGGTATTCGCAGAACAGACAACAAAGAATACATTGGGAATGATGAATGTGTGCGTTATGTATATCATGTGGCATGTGTCAGACGGCAAAACATGCTTGTCAGAGCGAATAAACATACATTCAAAATTTTATATATAAAAGCAAATGTAACGGAAGTCCATAAACTTTACAACTTGTTGCCTCTGTGAATACCTAGCTTTGCGTGAATCACTGTGATAGATGTAACACCTGACTTAAAGGCAGATCAAAAGAAATAATTTCTAATACAAAGGATAATGGCATGATTCTCATGTGTGCATGCAGTGTATAGGACAAAAACAGTATTTACAAGAGAGACAGTGTTTTGTGTTAACAAAGTCATATCTGCATACAATTACACACCTCTGAGTGATGGCTGAATGCTTTGAAAGGCCTTACACACTCTTTAAAAAAAAAGAAATGTCCAGGTGCGTGTAAAAGCCACACCTGATAAACTTACAAGTCTGGAGAAAATGAATTTAGGTCTGCTGGTCATATGTAAGGTGTTGATAAACAAACACCCGCTCAAAAACAAGTGTGAAGACATGCTTAGAATGTCTAGAGCAATGCAGAGAGTGGGTCAGAGGGCTGAACTTTTATTCGCAAAGTCACTGGAGACATGGGTTCAATCCCAGTCTCAGGCAGGGAATTTTCTAGATTTCCTTGCTTTAATTTTTGTGGCTGACAACTCGTGCATAAAATTTTCTGAAGGCCACTTACCCTCAACTAAGTCAAGTGGGACGGTCAGCCAGTAATTTGCCAAAGGTCTTTGGTTACTTCATTCCCGGACACACACCACCCTTCTCTGCTTACATGTATAAAGTGGTGGACATTGTGTAAATGTACATGAAAAACTCTTGAGCATTATGGTGTTGAACAACAACAAATTGAAGGCTAGTCATTTTGTTTTTTTTTCATGTATATTTGGAGGCCAATCATAAAGTTTAAAGTTTGTTTTGGGCATATACTCGCCACAGGTTTACTTCAGCTAAATTTGTCTTGATTCCTCTCATACACTCTAGTCAGATAAAGTTGATGTGAACAGGAGAAAGGGAGTAAATAAGACATCCTGATTTCAAAATGTTAACAAACAAAAAAACTTTAATTTAATTCCTGGCTTTGTGCAGAGGGCATGTATGTCATGACTATGTCTGGCTTTAGGTGTGGTGTCACAGTCTGGCATAAAGTTAAGTGAGGCAGGGTGAAAGTCCAGTGCATAAATTCATCATTGAGACTCGCATCTTCATATAAATATGGGGCACGATTGTTTGATAACCAGAATGGTGTTGAAAGTGATATCTGGTTTTATTGTACTCCTCTGTGCTCCTAAGGCCTTTTATTGTATTATACAGACAAGTAAAACTGTACCCTTTTGGGACAAGATTTTCTCCAGGCTGATGTATTTACATTTTTATAATTTCGGTATAATTCTTTTGATGGCTTTTTTAATGCTGATCGCTCTGACTGACATAAATGAAATATTCTTTAGTATGGCTTAAAAAAAAAAAACAAACAAAAAAATCACCCAAATATACCCTAATATAGGGAATGTACCAGTGCAGTTGATATCACATGTACATGTACCAGTGAAGGGTAGTAACATCTACATGTATATCACTGACACCGATTCACATGTGAAGTCCAAATGAAGAGTTAGAGCTTTGTTTATGTGTAGAGCACTTTGACCTGTTCCCATCACACCCAGCACTGTACTAACTATGTGATGATTCACAAGGTACCAGACTATACCAGTTCAGCACCTCCTGATACAGGGAATTTGTCCAACCAGCTTGCGATATCTTAGCCGCACAAGAGGTTTCATGGGATTACCATAATTGTTTGATGAATGTGAATTGCAGTGTAGGAATTGATGTATGTATTTATTTTATTGGTGTTTTAAGACTGTGTGTATGAAGCGGCAGTCTGGATTAGTTCATCGTGAATTTAAGACGACAATCAGAAATCAACAGTGGTTGGTTAAATTGTGGATCATCAAATTTCATGAAAGTGTAAATTTCTCAAAGGTCTCAGTTTATATATTATGGCAAAGGAAATCTGGAGGAGGGGAGAGGATATATAATATCAGGTTCAATTGCCTGAAATTTTATTCTTTTTGAGGTGAATAAATAAACTTATAATTTAAATGAAACCAGGGATAGAAATTTGAAGTAAACCCAGCAGGACAGTTTTCCTGTTGATCCCTGAAAGTTATCGGACATTTTTGCAACTCACAGGACAAAATTTCTCTCATTCAGAGTCTATCAATTTGGGGTAAAGTTTATTTTCATCTCACCACCTCCAGCTGGAAAGAGTAATTAAGCTATTAGATTGTGCTGTTGAGTACTGACCTACTTTTGGGGGTACCAACCTACTCTGAGCACCAGCCTACTTTTGGGGGTACCAAACTACTTTTGGGGGTACCAAACTACTTTTGGGATATCAACCTACTTTTGGGGTACCAAACTACTTTTGGGATATCAACCTACTTTTGGGGTACCAAACTACTTTTGGGGTACCAAACTACTTTTGGGGTATCACCTTTTGGGGTACCAAACTACTTTTCTGGTACCAAACTACTTTGGGAGTATTAACCTACTTTTGGGGTACCATCCTACTCGGCAGTGAGTCTTTTGTGTCTACATTAACAATGGTACTTTTAGTATTTTGTAAATGGCATCATAGTTCTGATGATTCTTGTCTGAAACATACATGTAAATATTTAACAGTTTTATAACTGATATTAAAGATGAAGACTGCTGGATTTATGAATTGTTGGATATAGGTATGTTCTGAGATGTTGTCTTAAAACTTTTGGTGTACACATTTTTAGATGATCATGTATATACTAGTAAATATTATTGCTATGACTTACACATCCATGTATACATGTACATGTAAGAGGAGATAGGATTGTTACACTGTGGCAGTTGAATGTCAGGGGTCAAGTTTGACCTGACCTTTGTCCTGAACTGTTTACAGTGTACATTGGCTCAGGTTATAGACCAAACTGACTTTTCACATTAGCCTGTTAGCTTCAAAGATTAGGGCAGCCTTCAAAGCCTTTTCTGTGAAAACCAATCCCCCCCCCCACCCCCCCACTTCCACAGACATCTTCTCCCTCCTTCTCTCTGAGCTATCAGGAAGATGGGGTGCACTGCTTGGACAATTCTTGCATTGTATTACCGCTGTAATGTGTGAGCTGGGGTACAGTGTAATCAGATGGTTCAAGACTGATGCCTCTGTGGAAGCCTATGGTTGTATAAAGAGTTGATTAAACTGAGCTAGGCCACTTGGGTATAAATCTCTTTTAAAAGGGAAGACAGCACCAGGCCAATATACGTACCGAAGTCTTGGACTCCAAATTCAGATATATGGTACCTTTTTATTATTTTGTGATGTTAGCAAAGTCAGCAAAGCCACACTCAATCAATTTTAACCAGTCAGGTGCAAATTTCTTCTCTAACTTGAGAGCTCACCTGTGACAATCACACTTTAAAGGGAACATAACACGTTATAGCTATCTTCATCTATGTCACAAAACCAAGGAGCTCTCCCATACCATCAGTATTAAACGTTGTGACAGTGTGAAAATACAAACAAAAAACACCTGATACCCAACCAGAGAGTTTGTCCTGTGTTCAAAGGGCCTATGTTTCTTTCAGTTTGGCGCTCGGTTAGGACGATGCTCGTGGACGCAAGTATCATGTTTAAGCTGTCCTGTTTGTCTTCATCCTGCATGGGTGTAGGCATTTGGCCTAGCTGGCTGTAGCGACTTCAGGGAATGTACCAAACATACACGTAGCAGGACCTTCTGTTTGATAACAGACTCTTTCATTCATATTTCGGGAAGATATTTTCGTAATAAATCTTACTTTGCTGAGGAAAAATAATGCAAAGTCACAGTATTTGTTTTCAAGCAAGCGACTCTCAAGAGGCGGTTTTCTTGCCAGTTCACCCTGACAAGTTACTGCAGTAACATGCCCAACATATACCCATTGTGATGTGGGCAGAGGTTCTCAGTTGCCTGCTCATAAATGTGTGGTCCAAAATGTATCAGTTTAACACTTTAACTAACTGCAAAATCCAATTTATTGCATCAATATCTGTCTATCCACTATAAGAAACCACAATCGAAAGCTGTTAGGTTTTTTGACAGCCAATTATCACATGACAACACTAGTGATTGACCAAGTTCATAAAGGCTTCAACAACATGGCTACTGGTAGTTAATTTATGAGAGTTACAAAACACGTCAGGAAGTAACTGTTTACATATATAAGGCCTGTTTACCTATATAAGGCCTGTTTCCAACCCTGGACTGAAATAACCAACGTTAAATTATTTGTTGTCTTTTCCTTTAAAGCTAGATTACCTATTTTGCCCTCCTTGAGACCAGAAGTGTTTTATGACCGTCTAGTTCCCCAAATCTGTACTGCATAGTTCTGATCAGCCGTTACTGGCTTCACCATATTTCGCAGAGCCATCTGTGCTTCCCACAGATAAAATGTCTAGGCCTACTGCCAAATTTGAATCCTGTGATCTGTGGGGGTTTTTTTTATCCAGAATTATTAAAAATATTTTGACCTAGATCTTACACTACACTGATGTGTACAAACCTAGTACTACATTGTACCTTCATTTCATTTTCTTTACCTTGTTGGCGTACTATATTAAAAAATTTGGTATGAAATTAAATGTTGCTTTTTGTACAATCAGGTAGTAGTAATCAGTAACGCCTATGTGTAAGTTTGAGGCTGTCGCACACTTTCTGTTGTCTGAAAGCATACAGGTCGTCCGACGTGGAAGTTCTGAGTGCTCTTGCACTAATACTGTTAAAAATGCTTTGATGGCATTTTTAGTCTGCTGCTGTTTTCACTTCATCAAATGTGAGGAGCATGTCCTGTGAAAATTTGCACATGTGTATAGAGTTAAATTTATCATCTTTTATGTTGTACATTGTAACAGTTGTATGTTACTGAGGCAGACATAATGTCTGGAATGCTTTTAAACTTTGTATCCACAGACTTATATATGCAAAATTGTTGCTATTTTTCCCTGCACTTCTTGAGTAATACCTAATGACACATTTTTCGGCTGTGAGAGTTCAAAGACTTGTAATTCATTTCTCAGACTTGCATGCCACTGGTGTATTTGTATACTTGTGTCTTTTTATCAGCATCAGTATTTCTATAATCATCCTACATCATATAGGTCACTCAGTGGGGCCATCATTAAAAATATGTTTGTTGGGCCTCACTCGACTGACCCTCAAAGAAAGGGCAGTACTCTTAAAGTTTTTATTGAGATTTTGACAGGAGTATTCTTCGTTTTTATCACTGTTTGTAAGCATTTTAATGTGTGTAACTAGCTGTGTATTTATTCACTATAATTTCTTGGATACAGGAATTACAAAAATATTGTTTGTACAGCACCTCTGCATTTTGCATTATACATTTCTTGCCAAAAATAGCCTTTTATTTTGTGAAATTGAACTGGAAAACAATATAGGGTTAAAAAATGACAAAGAAATGTTACATGTATTGATCTAAATTTTATTTTACATATATATTTACAGCTGCTGTTTGTTGGAGAAGAGTTGAAATTTTGTTTCTTTTTCCCTATGTATTGTCAATAATTTAACATACATGTAGGTACTTAATTTTTGGCCTATTAATATACACAGGGAGTATCTGCAGAAGGGAACGGTAAGCTATGAGTAGCCTAAGAGCATGTCACAGAGCAGATTGATTTACATGTGCAGTCAAACCTGTACCAATGGCCAACTGTAATCAGCATCCATCTGCCGTAAGTGGCCACTCTCTGCCGCGACCAAACAATTTTTCATGTTAAACAACCTGTTATATGTGGGCACCTGTCCAACGCGTCCAGTGGCCAATATATTTTGCCACCAAATTCTATATCAGCCTGTCCTGAGCGGCCGAGACTTTCAACAGTAATGATGATTGCCGCATCGGACATTCAAAAATTTCAACATGGCGACTTTTTATTTTACTACAATTGTTATATTGCTATGAAATTTATGTAGCTGACCAGATTAGTGCTTTATCAGTTATGTATAAGATTATTATGTAGACCTACATGTGTAGATTTCCTGAAACTTAGTTCAGTTGTGATTTGGCTTGGTCTTCACAACCTGTTTTATGCAGCCAACTGTCATATGCGGCCACTTTTTATGTGTCCCTTCACTGGCCGCATACAACAGGTTTGACTGTATATACATCATCATGTAAAAAGTCAAGAGGGCATACTGTTTATTCCCATGAAGTGATGAGTCAGCAGAAACATGCTGCTGTGATTTGGCGTACGTATATAGCTCCTTTGTGTGTGATGCGCCCACACAACAACTACATCTGCTTTCTGTACCACATGCAGTTGTGCTTGGGTATGAAGAGAGTGACTATATTTTGATACACTGTACAGGCCGAACTTCACATCTTGAAACAATATATATTGGGATGAAACAGATATAATTGTAAGACTAAATGTTTATAGTTTAAGGTGGCATAGTTAATTGCTTGCCCTCTGCTGGTTCAACCAAAGTATGATGTGAGTAGGCTTGCACTACATAATCCTGCCTGCCTCTCTGTGTGAAAGGCCGTTAAACACTGTCCAGGAAAATAGTTCAATTCATTGTTGTAGAATTTCTCCCATGTAGAAAACATCAGAATCTATGGTGATCTGTATAGGGACTTACAGGGCATCACTGAGGTCACATCCATATTTTTTCCTTGAAATACTTGGTTTGAAGGTCCATTTGGCGAATGCATTCATAGATGTACGTGTATATGCAACTAAATTGATGAAACCAAGCCATGTACGTGTGCTAAGCAGCAAAAACCTGATGAGGCATCAGCTGGTCCCAATGTGGTCGGACAAGGTATCCATAGAATCCAAAGTTTCAAATGCATTTTCCTGGGTTGGAAAAATTCTAAAAAACTAAATGCAACTATTTTTGTGAACAGTTTTTAATGGGTTTTTATCTGACATAAAGTTCAAGGTAGTGTGTTTTTTGTCTGTAATGTGATTGTGATACATTACTGAGTACAGTATACACCACTGGGAAATGTTGTAAATATTACTTTCCTAATTGTATTGCCTTGAGAAAATTTCACAGTAAACTGCTTTATGATTTCTGGTGTTTTCAACACAGCAATAAGTTAGACAGCACTATAACATCTTCACACATGTACCCATGTGTAAATAGTACAGTATACATGTTTGAATGTATTGGTAGGGATCATTGGGCACCCCCCATCTGGGTCTTGTTTGATGCATAATGCATGTAAAAACCTTTTGATAAGGGTAATAGACGTGGAGTGATTGCCCAAGTTCATCATGGCTCGGAGGAGAAATGAGGCGTGCGTGTTTACAAGGAATCACAATGTTTACAGTTACTGCAGTTGTACAGAGGTGGCAAATATAGGAAAATTACTAGCTTGTGACTGGGAAATTAATAATACCTTATCTTACAGAACATAATCTGTGGGATTACTATTGCTCAGGCTGGTCACGTCAGGAAATAAAATCAGCAGTCCTCACAAATGCGATGAATGGCCTAGAGGGGTCCTGCTTCCTTATTTTGCTTAGGCGCTGTTCTTGCTACAGCGTACTAGCACCTGACTGATTTGGTCACAGCTTCAACTTAATCCTCTCCGATTCGCTAACATGTGTAAGCGCGATGCTTTGCTTAAAGCAAAGACACTATGTTTTCCACAATACATATACTTGCCTGCCCACTGTAAATGTTTGCTTAAGTTATTCCATATAGAACTAAAAAAATGTGAAGTATTTGGCATTAATTAATTATTTGACACTAATCAGATAAATAAACAAACAAATAATGACAAGCCCAAAATCTGTGTAGGTTGAATTCTGCATTTACATTACTCCATCATTACGATGACAAGATGTTTGAGTTCATGTCTGAAAATGTTTTTTCTTGTCAGTTAAGTTTCATGTGGCGGCATGAATTCACCTTTTCTTGATTCAATGTCTCGCCATTTGCAAAAATTTGTCTGATTTTATGAATGTTGAACTTGTGATATTTTATTGGAATATTTATAGGTATGGTGAACCTTGTTTGAACTTGTGCTAATCCTGTTCTCATGTTGGCTTCAGGCATGTGTGCAGCAGTTAAACCTGAGCATGTATATGTGCATCAGACATTTAACATCCTTTAAAAGAAAGTGGCTTGATCCCAGACAACCCATTATGGATATGATTCATGTTCTATTTAAATTGGGAGAAGATGTGAAGGTCAGAGGTTGTGGTTGTGTTTATTTTATGTCATGGGGGCCACAGGCCAGTAAACAATCATATGTACATGTATGTGGCTAAAGCAAATTAATGCCTCATTGTACTAGCAGCTGAGAACTTTGGTCCCAGGGAGGACAAAATTCCATGATGTGTCACCCTGGGAGTTAAGTGGTAGTTTCTACTTCGACCAGGAAGTCAGACCACAGTCAGAAAACTGCATACGATTGTATACGTATACCTTTATATGGCAGCTTGTGTAAGTGAAACGCCAAAGTTAACTACATGCAGGTATGCTATGCATGTTAACATCTGTCCTGTTTTTATATATATATATATATATATATATATATATATATATATATATATACACATGCGAATTAGTAAGTATTAATCGGATTGGTCATCCTCTCAGATCCCTGGACATTGAACTCTGACATCATGCATTGGTGGTGAACTTCCTACTGCCATTATGTGCAATTTTGAGAACAGATCTCCTAAGGTTATATAAGGACCGTTTGCTAATACACGGCAGCGTCCATCCTTGCATGCTCTATACGCCCGGGGGCAAAATCTTGCGATATGTAGTGAGTAAACATTTTCTAGCCGTGATATAACCATAACATAACAAGTTTTTAACAACATTTCATTTATCTGATTTCTGCCTTCATTGAGTCAACGGCATGTTTTTTTTTTTTTACTTCTGTGTGCGTTTATTTTCCTTGTGTGTTTTTCTTTCTTCTGTGTCTAGGTTTACTCTCAGAAGTTTTCCAGGTTTACTTGCTGTGCATCACTGTTCCAACACCTGTTTTTTAAGGCGTATTTCTACAAGAGTTGTAGGTAATTCTGAAACAAAACTTTTGTGGATGGATGATTTTCCTTAGTGGGTATGCACTTATGCCATCCAGAGATTTCATTAGAGGAGGAAAAAAAAAAACAGTATGGCTCCTTGAACTTGCCTGAACTTTCAAACAATAGCTGTGGAACTTGTCCTTGAACTTCCTCAAATGGTACATGTTGCTGGAAGAAAATGCAGCAAGTGATTCTTTCCACAAATACTCATATTTGAATATGCTCGTATGTATTACATACCTGTGTGTATAGATTAGGAAAGAATGCAAGCAAGAAATCAAACGCTACCTTATTCAATGATGTGATCAGAAGAAGTTTACTTAATTAACCCCATGAAATTCTCTGCATTCTTATTTCGCATATACAGCTGTATATTGTAAAAATTTAGTTTAAATCTAGTTTATGCCTTTAAGTTATTCAATTTCTTGAAAAAAAGAAGAATATCAACCACCAGTGTGTTAAATGTGCATAAACGGTGTACATGTATGGGAGGGTTTTCAGGAAGAGCAAATACATGTAGGTGGCTTTTAATATTAGTGGTATACGTTCTTCTTACAGTAGAACTTAATTTGAAGACTTTGATAATGACCACTTATTTTCATAGTGCATGTATTATGTTATCAATGTATGATTGGTTGGTTTCATTTCACGTGTGAATTTAACCTCTTTTATTTAATACTTAATACCGTAATCTATATAGACATAAGGTAGATAACTTCCTCTTCCTTGTTGACGTATATGTAAACCTCACTGTCAACATTATAATTTTAGACATCACAACAAAACCTCCTTCTGGAAGACAATGCTGTAACAGCATGCAGACACCAGCCTGACAAGCTCTGATGACTTATCCCAATCTTGTGGTGAACAAGCAAGGAACATTCAGGCTAAAATATTGTTCTTTAAATGACCAGACATAGGATTGAACCCAGGTCTTCAGCTACATGTAGGGATGTAAGTTATTTCAAATTATGTGCAAATATGCAGCTTAGCACTACAATATAATTCTTTTTGAGTCAGGAGTAGGAAACATGGTCATTGTAATTTTGATATACATGTACATTTTGAGTCAAGGAGAGTTGTCACAGGCCATTGATGTACATTTTGAGTCAGGGAGAGTTTTCACAGGCCATTGATGTACATTTTGAGTCAGGGAGAGTTTTCACAGGCCATTGATGTACATATTGAGTCAGGGAGAGTTGTCACAGGCCATTGATGTACATTTTGAGTCAAGGAGAGTTTTCACAGGCCATTGATGTACATTTTGAGTCAGGGAGAGTTGTCACAGGCCATTGATGTACATTTTGAGTCAGGGAGAGTTGTCACAGGCCATTGATGTACATTTTGAGTCAGGGAGAGTTGTCACAGGCCATTGATGTACATTTTGAGTCAGGGAGAGTTGTCACAGGCCATTGATGTACATTTTGTGTCAGGAAGATGGCACATAGAGCAGTGATATACCTTTTTTTAGTCTGGAGGAGGGTTTATAGGTCATACCAAGTCTTTATAGGTCAGTAAGAGGATTTACCATGTCATATCAGTTCTTTGAGGTCATTGAGAGGATTGTATGGTTCACAGGTCTGCCACAGAGGGTTCAAAGCTCTGCTACAGAGGGTTCACAGGTCAGTAAAAGAGGATTCACAAGTCTATAAAAGGGTTCACAGGTCTGTAAAAGGAATTACAGAAGAGACTTTGCAGGTCATACATATATTCTTAATGTCAAATAATGGGGGCTCATAGTTTTGGATTTAAAGGTCAGAGGTAAAGGGTTAACAGGTTGAAGGTGATGTGGGTGCCAGACCAGGAAGATAGAGAATGCATGCATGTGTAAACCTTGACAGTTACATGTAGGCCACACTTGTAGGAACCCTCACTCAAGTCTGTCTGGACGTCTGTTGCTAAGCTAACAAGACCAGAGCTGACATAGAAAAATGGGACTCGCATCTCGGCACTTGCTTAAAGCACATTAGCATCTTGGAAAGTTATTTTCACATATTCTTTCAAATTGACTTTGTCATTTTTTTTTGCCTGTGTTGACTGAAGCTGATATAGGTTTTTTGTGGGTGACTTTTCTTGAACTTGTGTGCATGTGTTATAATTAACATTCAGGAACATGGTTGTTCAGATGTACATGGTTTATTCCATCTTCATTGGTGAACTGATGCGATGTTTTGCACAATGAGCATAGAATGAAAACAATGTCTGTGAAATATGGCAAAAAGTGAACCTGTTATAGTCATCATACTACCATCGAACAAAGACCTGCTTTTGGACCCATTCGTCTTAAAGAAAAGAAATTTCATCATCTTGCAGAATTCTGTATAAGTTGTGCTTGTAACACTTATTGGTTCGTATTGCTTTATTCCAAACTTCTTCACTTGCATGTAACTCATCAATTAATGAATGGTGAACATGAGATGCTCCCCAGCAGTACATTTTGATACGATCATGTTGTCAAGAAATAGAGGCAAATAGGTTCATTCTTATATTGGAACATCTGAAAAAGTGCATTTCTAGAGGCAAAATATTATTTTTGTTGCGAAAACCTTTCTAAAGTCAACAGAACTCTCTGAATCAGGGAGGAGAAATAGACAAGTTAGTAATGCACAAAATGTATGATCAGTTAGGGTATATGTGCTGTTGAAACTCTTTACAATATTGATAAAGTGTTCAGCTTTCTTTTTTCCTGGTTGATGGATATACTAGCTTTTAAAGGTTGTGATCTCAGTCATCTTTAGCAAGATGCACCAGCCCTCACTCCCCTCCCAGTGACCTGTGCTCCTCACCCACCACACACTATTTGACCACTAAGGTTTGGCCTATCATCAGATGCCCCAAGGGAGCCTCAGTGTTTATAAGTAAACACCCTGGTCTGTGTTGATCTTAGTGTTGGTTTGCTGACCTGAGTAATGGGGCATATCCTTGATATTACCCACACAGCCAACATGTGCTGACAGGCGAATTAAGACATATCCACAGGCACAGGAATAAATCTTGGCAGGTCCAGAGGGCAATCTGTGGGGCATGACAGCTTCCACTAGGGATTATGAACAAATAAACAGGAATAAGTTTCATCACATGGTGGAAAATCGGGATGGCTTTGTTAGACTTTCATGTCAGGAAAGTAATGCTCACCTGTGAAGTTTTGGGATGTCAGAGGGAAATCTGGACGCCTTTGTTAGGCTTCCATATGGTGAAGGTGATGCACACCTGTGAGGTTTTGGGGATGCTGTAGGGAAATCTGGATGGCTTTAATAGGCTTCCATATGGGGAAAATAATGTTCACCCTCTTGTTTTGGGATATTAGAGGGAAATCTGGGTGACTTTACAGTCTCCCATTTGGTGGAGGTGATGCACAGTTTGGCGGAGACACCAAAGCACATTATGACAACACGTGTTGAGGAAACTTGTATGTGTTATGTGGACACCAAAGTATAACACTTGTAGGACAATGTAGGACACATGTTTGAGGACACCAGCATATAAGGGCACCAACAAGTATTATTAGGTTGCCAAAACAGTGTGAAGACATGAAAAATATTACGTGAACATCAAAAAATATTATTAACAAACATTCCCCATATGTTAGGTAATTAAGGCATAATTTGACAAATATGCATCTGGATCCCATTGACCTGGACAGGTTTTGGCTCTGTGTTAAGTTTGGATATGTGAAGGAAGAGAAGGAAGTGGATAAGGGCTTTTAGCAGGCACAGTCTACTGGCCAGAAACTATGGATTGTGAACTTCAATTGTCAATATACTTACATGCTAAACATGAATTCCACAGATGTCCTGCTCAGCTTAATGAAGATACATGTAGCAAACAGTATTTCTCTTCAGGCTTTTCATGCTTTCTTCAATGTGCTTTGGTTTATAGCGGGGTTTAGGCACTGGTGTGATGATACATGGACTACTGTAATTCTTCAAGCTTTTCGGGGGCCCTCGGTGGCCGAGTGGTCTAAGGCGCTCACCTGGCGATCACTGTAATCTCTCACCAATGAGGTAAAGAGTTTGATTCCGGCTCCTGCCGTCCCGACTCTGGCCTTAAGCAGGAAAGCCTGCTAGTATAGCTTGCCGAGGGGCATGGGTTTCCTTCAGGCATTGCTCGGTTTCCACCCACCATAATATGCTGGCTGCCGTCATATGACCAAGATGTTGTTAAGTATGGCGTAAAACAACTTATCAGAAAAAAAAATCACTCAAACTTTTTGCATGTTTGCAAGGTGTTTATTTAAGCATATTCTGAAGGCATTATTCTGTGTTGACTGATAAACTTATACTTTGTGTGAAGCCCTGAAACTGGCCAATGCAACCAATGTAGTTTTCTCTCCAAAACTACAGTTTTGTCTGTAGTTTTGTGTATAAATTGCTCTAAAAGTTGCTCTTTCATATGCGAAAGGTTTCAGGAATTACAGTAGCCAAGAATTTAATATTATAAACTTTTGCAGTAGGCCTACAAGCAGTGCTATTTTAGTTATATTGGACAAAAATCTTATAATACTTTACACTTTCGATCCTGAAACAAATATTCAGTAGGACATCTTTCTACCTTCCAAACAAACCTCACAATGTCTAAGATCAATAGAACTTTCAGAATCAGATAAAAGGAGTCATGTTGTAGTTGTTGGCAAAACATTAAGTCAAATACAGTATTCATGTATACTGCATGCTGTATGAGTACTGCATGTGTTCAGGTTTCAATGGAAAAAAAAAATCAAAACAAAGCCTGTATGGTGAGACCAGCACATACACTGTAATGATTGATGGCAGATATGAGCTTCCATAGTTTTCAACACACGCATGATTTTATGCAGTGGCCTGTGTCAGTGTGTGGTTAGATCCACATCTACTTCATCACATCTAATTTACATTAGTCATGTGTAATGTACTCCACATGGCGGGTAACACCTGTTGCTATGGTTACCCATCTAGCACCCCAGCTGGCCGGTCATTAGCACATGGCATTAGCACAAAATGTAGAAAAAATGGACTGGACAAAGCGTTTTTTTTTATAAAGCTAACGTATTGGAATTGCTAAGATGTAGAAGGCTAGTACAATGCTAGTATAGTAATAAAGAATCCGGAAGATATACATGGATTAGCAAGGATGTGAACATGTTTGATGATGCAACTTTGTTAGATGCACTAGTCAACCTTCTACTCTGGTATTAGAAGTTACATAATTTTGTTGCAAATTAACTTTGAAAGGATGTTAAAAAAAAAAAGGACATACCATATTTGTAACACTTGCACAAGGATCAAATTAGCAAGGGTAGCTTTGGGTATGCACCCAAATAAATGAAGAATATATATGTACAGTGTGTTTGCCTTCCTTGAGTGTTTTTTTTTTTGACAGAAAAGGGTCGAAATGCAGTAGGAGCACCAAGTGCAGCACACTGCAGTAATTTCATCAGGGGTCTGAAACTTTAACAGCTAATATGTTGTTTATAATGTCTGCAGTTTTCATTCTTAATTTTAGTCTAGTTAAACGGAGAAGAAATGCTTTCCTGTTTTATACCATGACTGTATGCAGCCTGAAAGCCAAGCAAAAGCTTTTGGGAATTTCAAAGCTGTTTACGGAGTAAGTGGAATTTGAATAAAAAAAAATGTTGATAATTAGGTCCCAGATTTGTTAAAGAACAGTTGAATATACATGGACAGAGTGTACATGTACAGCACAAGTGTGCACCCTAATTCCTTGACATTTTTGCATCTCAAAGATCAACTTTCAGTACAATTTATACACATTTCTGATTTGATTTTGGGGGCAAAACTACATGGGTTGGATTGGCCAGTTTCATGGCTTCACAGAAAGTAGAATTTTATCAGTCAACACTTAATAAAGCCTTCAGAATATGCTTGAATAAAGACCTTTGCAAACATGCGAAAAGGTTGAATAATTACTTTACCTGCGATGTGTGTATATATATATATATATATATATATATATATATATACACCACAAGGTATTGTTTTTTGTTATACATATCTACTGCCTGTTCACCCTAAATCCTCAACAAAATCCATCACAGACATAGTGCATGTTTTGGCATATCACAGGAATGTTACCTTATATGGACAGGTAATTAATTAACTTCTGTGAAGTTTATATGTGCCTCTGCTTGAGCAGTACATTTTACTCTTCAAATTCTGATGAATTTTGTTTTGCAAATTTCAACAAAAGTTATGCTTTGCTGGTGGAATGTGTTGAGGATTTAAGGTAGTCATTGATTTACTGAGAAGTCCAAAAGTGTAAAGTGTAAAATCTCTTCCAATATTTGTACAGCATAAGCCACATCTCTTCAAATATATATGATATGCTTGCTCACTAGTTATGTATTCATGTACAGAGTACATGTAGGTCTTTGTCACTTTGAATAACAGGACTTGAGAAACACAACCCTTGAAAGTTAAAACAGATCCGGGTCTTCGTGGGTTGAAATGAAGGCATTTTAGGGGCGAAGTGCTCATTATATACATTTCTGTGTTGGCTCTTAGAAAATTTGATGAGTTCTGTTTAATTGCACTTTTCCCAAGGATCCAAATTGGGTATCATTGGCAACTGTGCTCAAGCTGACTTCAATATATTGAATCTTTGGACTCTGGATCTTTGGTTTTATTATTTCTGTTCATAGTATTACCAGTCCATATTACTGCATATAGCTGGGCTAATGGTATTGCAGTCAGGAAGGTCACAATGGTAGTTGGTAACACAAGGAGTGCTTAGTCATGCCAGGAATGGTCCCCTGGAGGCTGGAGAACTGATGTGGTGATTGAGCTATATTTGTATGATACAGCTCAACTCTGACCCCCCAGTACCAGGAGCATCTGTCCACAGACCAGCTGTACCACATCCAGTGTGAACATGGGGAATGTCTCTGTGCCACAGACTGGACCATACATGTATGGACTCCAGCTGGATTATCCAAACAGTACTGTTAAGTCAAGAGCCTTGAACAGAGCTTCATTTCTGCTGGGCTCTAATCCTTTTGGCAAGCAGGCGCCCAGTGGCACCTTTTGGTCAATATAGCAAAACCATCAAAAATATCTACCCTGCATCCTGATTGACGTGCCCATCTTTTTTCAAAAGCAGTTATCATGTTTAAAGGTTTTAAGATCAAGCTGTAGTTATGTATTAGATCCTAGAAAAGCTTAGTTTTTATTTTAGCTTTTCTTATCACATTAATGGTTGTAATATTATCAAAGCAGCACCTGCTTGCACAAAGAGGTTGTGTCTAAATGTACCATTGATTATAGGCCCTACAGTTGAGTTTAGTTTACAATTAATTGTTAAAATAAGTAATGCCGCTTTGCACATAGGAATTGTAAGGTAATTATAACTTTACAGATTTATGGTTGGGATCCTACGCCAGATTTGACATGTACATCATGGTGGTCTCTATATGGAGACTTATTCTTCGTTTTATTTTAGTAGAGTCAATTAATTAACAATTCCGCAGCTAATGACAACAACATGTGAACAAAATTCCTGTAACATCTCTTTGAGACAATTGAGTTGCACATCTGTACAAACATTCACAAATTACTAACTAACAGGCTACCGAAGTCCAGTATTTGTACTTAACATTTGGTTTTGGTGTGATTGTGTGTTACAATAGGGTCGACCTGCTGATAAATTGTTGATAATCAGTTGTGACTATCATACTCATACCGTACGATCCCCTTAATTGTCTAAGATTGTAAGTTAGCTCTGTGATTGCGATCTCAGTGATTTCCAGTCAACTTAGGCTTACCATTTCTTTGTACAAGAAACCTATGTTGAGAGTGGAAATTACAATAAAAAAGCAGTACTATCTAATTTTAAAAAAAATTCTAATTTATAAAACCTTTTAGAATAACTATCTAAACCTTGGTGTGGTGTGCATGCATAAGCAGATCTGTGAAAGGTTTCAAAGTTTGTATTTGTATTTCATGAACAAGATGTGTGAGAGGTTTCAGAGTTTATATTTGTGTTGTGTTGCAGTTGAAATATTAGGTCATTTAGAAACTAGGTCGATTCTTAAAATAAGCTTAAGGCTTAATTGTTTTTACAGACAGCAGAGTAGTTCCCCCCCATGGTGTGTGTATTTTTTATCTTCTTAAATTTGGAACGTCTGGCCTCTCATTCCATGGATGTCTTGCTGCCAATAAAAAGGAACCTGATATTTTGTTCAGGAACATTTTTGGGTCTCCAGGACTGTTTTTGTTGTGTGAACTCTGTCTTAGTGAACATCAGTGTTTTGATTCTCATTGCATGCTATGGGAAATAACTACATCACAACTGCCATGTCAGATTTGCCTCATGGTGGTCTTTATAGTTTAATTTCTGTGTGTACATTTTTTTGCATTTATCAGAAGTTTTTGTTTACTTTTTTTTGCATTCCTTCATATATGTGTTGTTTCTATGCATTATATAGTACTTAGCATGGCATTGGCTCGGTACAGTTATAGAATTTATTTGCTCCTGCTATATTGCGCATATCTACAGGCAATACATGTAAAGGCAGTGTACATATTCTGAAAGCAAGTCCTTGGTGCCTCCTTGGCCAAGCTGGTTAGCATGCCAGTGGGGCGCATGATCCAGGAGCCTTATCCTAATGCAGTCGCTGTGAGTTCAAGTCCAGCTCATGCTGGCATTCTGTCCAGCCGTATGTTGGAAGGCCTGCCAGGAACCTGTAGATAGTTGTGGGTTTCCCCCTTGGCTCTGCCTGCGTTCCTCTCACCATAATGCTGCTCATCATCATATAAGTGAAATACATACTCTTGAGTTTGGCACAAAACACCAATCCAACAAAATTTATAATTCTTATCTACCCATAGTCCAATCTGGTGTTTCAACCCATGCTATAATGGTAAAGAATGAACGTGTGACATTTTGAATTTCCACAGCCAGTGTCCAAATCACATTAGATTACAGCAAATAAAACACACACACGCACACACACACACACACACACATGTTCATGGATGGTCTCTGTTGTTTGTCACTAACTAATATATTCTTCTGACACAATCCAAATTAGATTTTGACACTTTTTTCTTCTATTTTCTGGGACAAACACTTGATTCCAGCAAAATTTCATTGCAAAAATGGTAGCTCCAAAAATTTTGACCAATAACTTGGCAGGATGAAAACTGACATTAACCAATAAAATTATTCAAATTGAAAGCGCAGAATGTCAGAATTGCAATTCTGCCTACACACAAAGATTAAACAATGGCGAACATTCACTTCTGGTCACACATACATGTACATCAGTGGTATGTGTAGAGAGACCAGATTGGACTAGGTGTAGATAAGAGCTGTGCTGTATGACTGGTTGGGTTTTGAGTCCTGTCTGGTGTCCTCAACATGGGATCCTGGGTCGAGTCACACCTTAAAGCTTAAAAGAGGAAGTTGTAACTGCCTTGCTTGGCGTTCAGCATGAAGGGCACAGTGCAACGACTGTTGACCCATATCAGTATAATGCCTCGGGCAGGGCGCCTTACTTGCCTTCGGTAAGGCATTTCAGTGAAGCAGCACTGGATAAAAGAGTGTGGAAAAATCCGTCCTGCAACAAGGAGGCACATTACATGCACTCTAAGGATTCATTCATCGTCATATGACTGAAAAATTGTTAAGTACGATGAAAAAAAACTCACTCACTCTTTAACATGGGTTTCCTGTGGATCAGTATGCTAAGCATGTGACCATTGGCAATGGCTTGCTGCAATGAAATTATGATATATGATATATGAACAAAAATTATGATTAGAAATTTCTTTTCCAAGTGTTGATATGGTGTGGTGAAGATGGATTAATAATTCATTACAGATCTACTTGTACATGTAACAGTATACCCTAATTCATCAACCTTTTCGCATACGAAAGGGCAACTTTCAGTGCAATTTATGCACATTTTGAATTTGATTTTGGAGACAAAACTTTGTGTTTGCATTGGCCAGTTTCAGGCTTCACAAGAAGTATGATTTTATCAGTCAACACAGAATAATGCCTTCAGAATATGCCTGGATAAACATCTTGCAAGCATGTGAAAAGGTGAAGAATTACGGTATATGGAGTTGAAATTTTTGGGTCTCCATGTGTAGGCTTTCACCTGCATTTTGTCGCATATAAATCAGCCAGATTGTTACAAGTGTCAAAATGTCCTTGCTTTCCGTCTGCAAACTGGCATGCCTGAGGCATGCAAGGCGACAAAATGCCCATAAACAGGTGTTTACTCATTCCTAAGATCTAAATGCTGACCCTGAGCAGAGTTAAAACTGCATGTGCGTGCTAGGGAGGTGAACATTATGTAAACTTGGCAGGGGTTATACTCTAGATTCAGGGCCTTACAGGATTACCTTTCTCTTTTTACCCTCTCTCCCTGGAGTGTACTGTGTAACTCTCTTGTCACATGTAACATTTATGTACACGCACAGCTTTTTAAGTTGCTCACGTACATTCACGGAGATCGTGTATATGTGGTCATTAAGAGTGGGACCTTGAATGAAGCTTCATTATTCATTTACATGCATTGTACATGTGTGTGTAGCTCGAGAGTTCAAATCTATATTTTGTCAATTTGTTTTTTTTTCTTCTTTACTATAAATGGATTCACCATGCTCGCAACATTTCCCTAAAAGTGAAGAAAAAATAAAAATGAAACACTTTTGAACTATAAATTTTGTTTCAGAAGTCAGTGTTTTTGGTCAACAGAAGCATTTGTATCCTTCAGGTGTAAGATTTAATTGTGAGAGAGAGAAAGAAAAAAACTGGACTTTTATTTGAGGATAGAACCCTACACAAAGACCATGAAGTCTGTAGTGCTCCAGACTGGACTGTCAAGTTTTTACCTGACAAATGCAGAATATGGTAAAATTCAAAATCTGGAAGAGAAAAGTAAAATAATTAGCATGCTGCAGTTTCCTATATAATGTTCCTTTATTCTTACCAGTTACCTGTGCCTTTCATCTTGTTACATGGCACACATCATGGAATATAGTGGACTTGCTGATTGTCATGCACCCAAACTATTTACTCGCGTGTGAATGATTCAAAGTGGTTGGATCATTCCTCCTCTAAGCCATTTACCTAACCCGCATGACATTTTCTGCTTCACGTGCGAGCAATTCGGCACAGCTCGGAATAATCCTCGCGGTGCTTGCTGCACATTGTTTCCGACATGCCAATCAGACGGGATCATGGTTATGTCACTTTTAGAAAAGCAGCAGATGCCAAACATTCGGCCCTGTCTGGAGTGCTTTTTCAAACAATGCTGCCACGTATGATTTCCTCCATCCCAAAGCATTTGATAGCCAAAATAGCTCTCCAGATTTGATCCTCGTGTGTTTGCATGTTCTTATCAAAGTCCTGTTATGACGCAATCGCCTGTCAGCATCTGCTAACTGGGAACGTTTTGTATACACTAGTTCATGAGTGTAGAAACCGCAATGTAACTGCGTGCTGAGATGCTGTCTGATCTCAGGGGCCTAACTTCGTATGTTAGAACTTCTTCAGACATATTGTCGGGCAAGAAAAGTTATGAGGGATAAGATGAGGGAGACATCTCTGATAGATTGAGGTCTTGTTTTTTGCCTGTTTCATTCACCTTGCGGGTTATATACCTCAATCTAACCCAGTCCCAGAAACGTGTAGATGGCTTGTGGGTTTCCTTGAGGTTTTGCTGGATTTCTTACCAGAAAGTGAAATATTCTTGAATATGGCGTAAAACACAAAATAATTAAATAAATAATAATTTAGAAGAAAGCATGTACTGCAATTAATTAGGCTATTGCAATGCTGGTTTATTGGACAGTTATGCTTTGCTAAAATATCCAGTGATAAGTAAACGCTCTGTCTGATTCTTTGTGTTTTTCTGACAATTATTAAGTGCTCACCATTACATGTACATGTACAGCTCAGTGCTTATGTAAGTCTAAATCCCCTCTACACTAGTCAAATTATGCAGATACAGTGATGTGCTAAAGTCAGGTTACTTAAAATTTTTAGCCTATGCTGAAAGACAAATTTTTTAGATGCATAAATTCAAAAAGTCGGCTTGGGTGAGGGCTTGTGTGTAATAGGGGAGATTTTGCACGCCAGACAATATGTAGAATCAAACATCACTAGCTCATTTAATAAGCCCCATGTCAGTGAAGATTTAAAGGTTGTGAGAAAGTTTGCTGGCATGAGTACATATTATTAGATCTGTCCTGGGGTCCAAACAGGATGTTTTGAGTATAGTCTCTAGGATGGTGGTGGGGGAGAGGGCTTGGAGCATAAACATCACTGGGGGCAGTGCTCACATGGTTATGAACCCACTGTGCTTCATTTCCTCTACTTGTACTGTGCACTATTGTCCTGGAGAAAGAATAAAAACATAAAGTTATCACCTATCAAAAAATAATTCTCTGATTTATACTGCAGAAAGAAATGTACTACATGTCCTGCAACAATATTTTCGTATATTAATAGAGTTGTGTAGGTGAAGGTTACATTCAAATGTGACAATCACTTAACTTAGCTTACAAATGTTGAGTGCATATGTAGTGAGTGTGGTCCAAATGCTATCTGTAGTGAAAGTTAAGAGTATTAAAAATATTACATTTACATGTAATATGTCATTTTGTAAATGGCATAGTATCGGCAAACTATTAGTATGTATGCACGCATGGTATTAGGTATAATCTTAATAACTAGTGGTCTGTCGGCAGCCTGCGAATGGTTGTGTGTTTTCCCGGAGTTTTGCCAAGTTTCCTCCCACCATAATGCTGGCCTCTGCCGTACAAGAGAAATATTCTAGGATATTGCATAAAAACACCAATCAAATCAATAAATACATATAGAGAAATATTTTTAATAGGGCATATAACATTATTCAGAATAAATAAATAAATAATCTTCCTTGTACAACAGATATGTTTCAATATTTCATGCTTTCATTGTGACTTTAAAATAAAGGAAATCATGGTTGTTATCTACAGTCTTTTAAAAAATAATTTTGTGATCATTTTGCAATGTAATAATTTTCTCGAGCCACACCAGCATGATGTTATTGCAGAATGTATTTATTTGCTGGTATTAACATAAAATACCTAGATGCTTGTGCTTTAGGCTTTAGACATTCTGAGGAAGCTTAAACAGATGTTCTAATTCATCATTTAAGTCATTTAATGTAGCATTGATGTAGAACATATGTGCTATACATGCAGTGGCTTGCAAGTGTATGGAAATGTAGAATTTCCTGATCTCTAGCCAAATGTTTTGTCTGAAACGAACAAAAAAAAAAAGTGTGTAAAATGAGGATGTGCTCAAGCATTACATGGAGGTTTTTTATGTAGGCAAATGACGGTATTGAGCAATGTTTATCTGATTGCTGTACGTCTGGTGGTCGAGTCGGCGCACAGAGGGGTGTGCCTAATCACAGGAAGGGTAAGGCGGGCAGCAGATGTGAAAAAAAGGAACAGGATAAAAGATCAATAAAATGCGGAAACTTCAGAGAGAAGTTAGTGAGTTCAAAATGCACATGGCTTGTGCAGGAATGATGTGCATGTGTCTAAGCAACACTTAGATCCTGGTTCTTTAAAACTTCACACATGTACTGTAAATACTTGTGGTACTTGTTCCTTATACAGACGTGGCAGCATATATGCACATTACATGTAAAGACATGTATGCAGTGATAATACATGCTTTTCATCTTGTGACTACATAATGATGGGTTAGTGGTTAGAGGGTCTGCCACCAACCTGCGGATGGTCGTGGGTTTCCCCCACGCTCTGCCCGGTTTCCACCCACCATAATGCTGGCCACCGTCGTATAAGTGAAATATTCTTGAGTACAGCATAAAACACCAATCAAATAAATAAATAAATAAATAGTGGTTAGAGTATGTGCTTCACAGGTGGGAAGAACAAGGCTCAGTCCTGCATTGGGTCATCGTTTGATGTATGGGCATGGTCCAGGTACTTCCTGGCATGGTGTCCACACACTGTGGTTTGGAAGGGGGTGTCATTGGCATGGTGCTCCAGTGAGGCAGCATCATAAATTCATGTATATCAGCATTCAGACTGCTATTGTTCCAGTGTATTGGGAAGTACAAGAAAACTTCCTTTCAAAGCAAAATACCAGGTATGGCCCTATAGTATTAAACATACCGAGATGTGTATGTGGTAATACGTAAAAAAAATTCATGCATGACTTAACAAGATTCTCATTTTCCCTGATTCTGAAAATTCTTTTCATCTTAGAAAGATGTTTTTGAGGTTTGTGTCGTAGATAGGATGAAGGGAAAACTACAAGTTTCAACACAAGTTGAAACATAATATTTTAACATTTATTGGCTTCTAATAATGCGCAAATGTTAGGTTAATTTATTGTAGTCAGGAAGTTCGAGAAGTGACACATACATACAGGCATGTGCAGTGCAAGTAATTAGAATGAGTACTAAATTCTGATGAACCATCACCTTATTAAATGCTCCATTTCCTGGGTTACTCATACATGGACAATCAAATAATATCACAGTTTTGTGGTACATGTAATTTGTCATGTCTATGTATCAGATTTAGCGAGTATAAATGTCTTAATTGACATCACAATTAGGCCCTTAATTTCATTCCGTGGGCCATTGATGCAGTACTATGAAGATAATTGCTGTACACGCTCAGGCAGCAGTTTGATGTCACAGGTCAGACAATCTGATATACATGTACCAGGGCAGACAATCTGATATACCAGGGCAGCAGTCTGATATACCAGGCCAGACAGTCTGATATACCAGGCCAGACAGTCCTTTATTTTCTGATACTGTCGGTTAACTTAATCACTCTGTACAATGTAAAGTTAATGAGGCTTAGTCCTTATTTTGGACATGCTGTATTTCACCTAAAGTTTGTTACTGGTATATACAAATGCTCTTTCGAAAGCACATAAAGGCACTAAAATGGTACTTATTTGTAACTAAGCTAAATGTGGATAGTGGTGTCCTCCATTGAGGAAGATGAGCATGCACCAGCGTATATGAGAAATACTTTTGAATGTAGCGTTAAATAGCAGAAAAATAAATAAAATAAAGTAAGAACAGAAATTTTAAGTTGGCATATGCGAAACATTCTTAATGTGCACTATAAAATAGCACAAAATAGCACTTGCATCGTTTTAAGCCACAATATGTCTCTCTGGAGATCATTCTTGTGTTCAACTATAAACCACCAAACTGCCATTTAAAACCCAAGACCTCATGCTGCGAGGGTGTCAGAAATCTGTTTACGGCCTCTCCACGTTTAGTACAGTTTATGATTGAAAACCAGATTATGCTTAAAATAAAAGTTATATCAGAATTTTTGCAGCTCATTGGTAGTGTTACTACATTGTATATGAGCTTTATATATATTATTACGTGTCAGCATTCCTTTCAGCCTGATGGAGACACTTCTGTTTGAATCGGGTGAAGTTCACAATCAAGGATCTAGCCACCATGGTGGTTACAAAAAAACAGAAAGATTGTGAATGGATAACACATGTAGCTCTAGCTAACTTTAATATTGTGATTTATTTTAACTGTGTGATATCACACATTATCCCCATTAGTTTTAGAAAGTTTAAACATATGTTTTAGAAATAACTATTTTTTTTTTTTTTATCTACATAATCTTTTGTTGTACATTTTATAGCACATAAGTATGGAAGGTTTCGAAGTTTGCAATGAGGTGGTGCAAACATTTCCCACTTAAAGTAATTCTGGACAAAGCTGTGTAAGAACTTATTGTTTGTCTGGCTTTGCATTGATGATTTTTGGACTGCAACTGGGCCCCTAATTCCTCGACCTTTTCGCATATGAAAGGAGGCACATTACATGCACTCTAAGGATTCCTTTGTGGTTATATAAGTGAAAAATTGTTAAGTACGACTTTAAACCCCAAGCACTCACTTGCTCACTCACTCGCAAGTAAGAAAGCAAACATGTGGATGAAAACCTTTGCATGTTATGTTAGCATTCTACATGAATTGAAATTATCATTGTTTCAGTAATTCCATTATAGGCTTTAACCAAAAAGAATAAGTGCTTAGGTGAAATCAGAAAATTTGTAGCATTTGTCACTGTCCAGTATGGGAAACTTGAAAAGCCTGGAATTTGAAAGTAACTTTTTCCAGACCTTGAAAAGCATAGAAAGTAGATATGTTTTTAGCATAATTTAGCCTGGAAAAGCGAGGCCATAGAACCAACCAGATACATGAGCTGTGTAGAGTATATATGTGGACTTTCTGTTTGAGAAAATTGTTCTCCAACAACTTTTGAATTTTGTGCTTAATGAACTGCTGTGTATATATGCGTAAGACTGAAAGATAATTTAATTACATTGCTTTAAGCTTGTATACTAAACTAGATGTGAGTGTAGAATACATTGTAGTTATTTCCAGGAGGCCAGGAAAATACGAAATTTGGGCCTGGAAAAGCTTTGAAAATGCCTGAAAATTTGAAATTTTTAAAGTGTAGGAATCCTGAATTGTAGGGCAGGTTTAATATGCATTACCGTGTTAAAGTGACCAACAGTTTAATACCTGTACAACAGCATGGACTGTAACACAAAGTACATGCTGGTAAGGGAATGGTCTTAATTACAAACACTTGAACAAAGGAATTCCTGAAGGTTCAGTTACATGGACATGAATACATGTAGATCCTAACCCCTCTCCCCCCCCCCCCCCCTCTTCAATCCTCCATGTACTGTGTAGCTTACAAGATCTGCCTCAAACCATTGCTTCAGATTCATTCATTAATTTGGTGTAAGTCAGAGAGGACTAGATGGCTACCCCTGTACCAACCTTCCCCTTCTTACCAATATCACAGTATCTGAGGAGGGTGGTTTTAAGTTTCCCTGGGTCACTGAGCCTGGCTCAGCAACATGTGGCACCAATGTGTCATCCTGCCCGCTATTGTATAGTAGTATAGTATGCACCCCCACCTCTTCCCAACACATCTCCTTCCTCACCCCTCATTTCTCTCTGGTGACCAACATCACCCCATCTTAGATCAACACTGGCCACTTCATCCCCTTGTCATTCATGGTCGCCAGTTTCCTGTTGTATTCACCCCCACCCTCCCCCCTCTGCTGAGGAAAACCACAAGAGTTAGTTTTAACATTGTCTCAAATGGACCTCCTCTCTAGTAACTGATCTCACTGCACTGAATTACTCCTTGTTTTAACTCCAGCCACCCTGCTTTCCCCTCTTCCTGAACTGTCAGAGCTGGGTCATGAACTTTTTGTGTCTTATGAAATACCCTCTTTGTGTGCCTACCAACATGTAGTTAATGTCAAATATACTAGTTAAATGGTCTTAATTATTACTGTAAAGTTGTACATTTCTAAGTGTGCTGAACTTGTCAATGTCAAATATACTATAGTCTGTTTCTTTTAACTTGTCACCTATGTTCAGCTATCTATAAAATTATAGTTATACTCGCTACCAGAATTGCCTGTCATTAGTGACAATAAACACAGCAAACTCCACATGTCTACATTATTGCAAAAAAATAAATATAATAAATAAAAGAGTACTTATTCTAATTTATGATGTTAGCCTCCGTGAGTTTGGTTTTGACCTCAAGAACTCAGGTGACAACATGATTATTCATGCTAAAATTATAGCAAAATTCATATTTTGCTAAAAATCTCTGGTATAGCCTCTAATTTTAAAAATGACTTATGGTAGAAGTGATAGATACAACATATGCCATCCTTCTGTTGGGATACTGTTTATGTAATTTTCTTCAAAATGATTGGACTAACATCTGAATGTAGAGCTATCTGATAACATATGCAAATATTACTCAAAAGCTTGAGTTGGGCTTACATGAATTTCATACCTTAATGTTTGCCGTTTCTCGGTGTTGTAGATGCAGCATCTGTTTTATCACAACTACCGTGAAGAGAAGGGCAGCTTCACCCACACTTTGGGACTGAAGGAGGTCAACCGTGCCATCACACTGCACCCGGTGAAGGAGCCTAGGTATCTGTTCAGGATGGACAAGTACTTCAAGTCGCGGAAGATCATGGAGCTGTTCCAACGGGAGCTGACACTTCATAGGGAAATGGCAAGCCTGAGCGCTCTGATTGATGCCAGGGGAGACGAGGATAACATGCCTGACCGGACTACACCTAAACAAGGTCTGCAGCCATCCCTGAATAAGTATGTCCCACAGCGTCCAGAAGACGTACTGCCCTGGGAGTTCATGGCAAAATCAGTATTTTCTCATTCCAGTGCCAATCCATCGCGTGGCATTGAACTCGCTTTACGACAGTCTCTAGATGACATTGTTATGCAAATTATGACAATGGTCAATAAAAACGCCAGACAGAGAGGCAGAACAATAGACTTTAAAGAAATTCTGTATGGTTATCGTAGGACTAACCCATTATATGGGGCAGACTATGTGCTTGATTTGCTTTTGATATATCGGAAGCACAAAGGGCGTAAAATGACGGTCCCTGTCCGTCGTCACGCCTACCTTCACCAAACATTTTTGGAAATGCAGTTTGCTGAAGAAGACCTGTCAGGGGAGACTACCCTTACAAAGATAACAGAACCACCGAGTTTCTTTGATACTGTGCGGAGCAAACTGGGCTTTAGGTCTAGCGCAAGTTCACTGTTAAATAAAGCGCCCAAGGAAACGATACATTTCATTCTCCCATTGTCAGGGCGCTACGACATATTCAAACGTTTCATGGCTAACTTTGAGAAACAATGCCTGAAGCTTGGGGAGCCTGTATTTCTTCATGTCATACTGTACAAGTCGAGTAACACTGCAGAATCGGACAAAACTATCGCCTTAGTCCACAAATACCAGCGACTTTACCCTGCAGGCAAAATGGAAGTTGTTCTCGCTTCCGGCACTTTTTCCAGAGGGGCAGGGCTAGATCTCGGTGTTCAGCTCTGTGCAAACAACTCACTGCTCTTCTTTGTTGATGTTGATATATATTTCACCGCTGAATCTGTGCACAGGATACGTGTCAACACAAAGCGCGGTAAACTGGCATATTTTCCCATCGTCTTCAGCCAGTATGACTTTGAGACTGTGCCAGGCTGTTCAAACTCATCTGGGACAATCCCACTTTGTGGGTGGAGCAACCTTGACAAAATAACAAGCGATTACGGCTACTGGCGTCTCTTTGGTTATGGGATAGCCAGTGTGTACAAATCTGATTACATGGCTGTCGGTGGCTTCGACAAAAACATCCACGGCTGGGGAAAGGAAGACGTTGATTTGTTCCAAAAATTTCTTACCAGTAATATGACAGTGTTTCGTTCGATAGATCCAGGACTGATTCACATATTTCATCCAATCAGGTGCGACCCGGACCTGGAACCATCACAATACCGGATGTGCACCGGGTCAAAAGCATCGAGCTACGGATCTGTAGCCCGCCTGTCCCAAATTATTCGCGACACTCCAAACTTGATTGACACTGCTGGTAACTTGTCTGAAGGGAAAGAGGCTTCTTGACCAGAGTTTGTGTTAGTCTAGGGATTTCTGTCTGTTTGACTGGGTTGTACATTTATTAGTAGGTATCATTATGCACACCTTTAATTCATACGTGTACGTGCAAACTTGGTTAAAAAATGATCATCAGAAGTTGTTCTACATTTCAAGTTCCGTTATGTGTTTGAACATGTATATGTGTTTATGATACTGATTATGCAAACAGCTTTTGGTGAAGAAAAGCTTCATTCTTTTCATCTTTTGTCAGGCTCATTTCTACATCTTCTACATTTTTTTAGATTTCTACATTTTCTGGGGCCCTGAACAGAAGTACATGTACTGTACCCTCAGAAAAGATGTCATGTGTCCAAAATTGGATGATAAAGGGGCGTAACTCAAGCAAAGCATTAAACAGTTAGGTCCCTTGTTTTGGGGATGTCAATCATGACGCATTTGTCTTCACACATGAATATTTAGAGCTGAATTGGAATGTATGAACAGAACACTTTCAAATTCTACAGCTTTAGAGCACGGCCTTAAGAAACACTGCTTTAAATTTTTATTGCAGAAAAAAAGAAAGAGATAGTACTGAGGATGGAGAGAAAATGAAAGTGAAACTTTGCACAAGAAATTTTGTGTATTTTTATTTGCGAATCTCACTTTTTGTGGTGATAGGTGTTCGCATAAAGTTGCTGTGTATATCATAAAACATTTTTATACTAAATGTGTAAATTCATTTGCTATTTGCTTGTACTTTACCATTGCAATTCTTTCCATCTGTCAGTGTATAGAGTACTTTCAAGCCCAAGTTGGTAATTTCATGGTCCATTGTACAAGCATGTTTATACATCCCATTCCTGTAACAACTTCTTTGGAACAGATCTGTTTTAAACAGTGTAAGAACAAAAATTTAGCAGTTTTCTAAGATGAGTGGTCAAATGTTCTTGGTGGACATTGGCTTCATGTATATCTTCCAACTTCTGCAGTATGGCCACATAATTTATATTTACAAAATTTTTAGCGGTATTTTGAGGTATTTAAAATTTGTTGCAGGGCTTTCAAACCCTGCTGGAGAACACCATCAGATCTGAAATCTTACCGGGATATGATTGGCTTGTCTATCCGACTTGCAGTATTATTGTGTAAAGCAGACAGGAACAAGTTGACAGCCTTTTGCGTCATGTTTCCTGCCCAATTCATAATCCAAGGGGCGTCATCCTGAATTGGAGCATTCAAGCTTTACACCCGAGTTTATGGGCGATTTGAAAGCTTGTAATGTACCGAAATCCAGATATAAGGGAGGCAATAAGGAAAAAATGTTACCTCCTTGAGGGATGTGTGAAAATTGTTTGTCAACCCCCCTACCAAAAATATATATATATATATATATATATATATATTTTGTTTACTACATGTAGTTTGGAACATACCAAATACATATCCTATTGTCAACATTAAGTTGTTCGTAGTAGTTTTGAATAATTCTTCCTCAGTTCAACACTATATGTTCGACAGCTTTCTATGTAGATGATGAAGCCTTGTTTACCATATTTTTGACAACAGCATTTACATATTTTGTGGGGTAGTCTCACTCAGAATTCGAAAGGACAGTATACATGTACATGTAGCCAGCCATGAAAATGATGGAGATCTTACAAGACACTGTTGCACAGTTCTCTTACTGTATACAAGTAGATATATGTGGAGATTCAAGGCAGTATTAAACTGGACAAAAAATGTTTTTCTTATGTGTATTTCATGCTAATTTACATTCTGATTTGTATTCATTATTATTGTTATTATTACTATTTATTTCTCTGGTTCATTAGTACCCTAACATTTATAAGATTTTTCAGTGAGTGTAACTAAACATGCCAAAAAGCAATATATATATATATATATATCTATATCTATATGCTGTTTGTTAATGAATTAAGTCATATTTACTTCAGTTTAAAGTTTTACATGTACATAAATATACCCATTGGAGACTGCTGACAAAGCAAATACATGCATGTTAATTATAGAATTTTGATCATGATTGAAAATATGAACCTATCCAGGGTAGTAACAGAATAAGTGTGTTTCTATTCTAGTCTATGGCACAGGTATCAATACATGTAATTTCTTTAAATATGATGCAACAGGCCTACTGGAAATTGATGAACTCTAGTCCAATGTCATATATTTATTCAATCGACAAGCTGACTGTTAGTATGCTTATTTACATGTACTTGTATATTACAAATCTTATTTCATGATTGTTTTTATGAGAATACATGAATATTCAGAATTTAATGTTGGCCTAGAATAGATGGCACATAAATAAAAGAAAAGAACGAGCAATTTTTAAAAAAATAAAATCACATGTATACAAGTATTTACTCTAGGTCTTCATATTATTAGAGCGAAGGGAGGCAACTCTATTCATTACTGTACTATACTGTAATATATTGTACAGTTACTCCCCTTATTTTTGGCTGCAGGTGTCGGTGAATCAAAGCATTTTGTATTGCTATGGTGATTTCTAGTGACAGTTGTCTTACATAGAGAGACAACACAAAGTCTGAAAACTTTTACTGTTCTATAGATCTGTTCTATTGGAATAGCACATGAACAAATGTATATAAACTTGGATGGTATGCAAGTTGTAATGATGTACTGATATATAATATGCATTATGCATTTATTCTTGTCCTCAGCTGTGAATTGTACACAGTTTGCATGTGACTGGGTTATCAGTATTCACTTTTCATGTTGCAGGGCTCTCAGTATTCATGATTAATGTTGCAAGGTTCTCAGTATTCATGATTAATGTTGCTGGGTTCTCAATATTCATGATTAATGTTGCGGGGTTCTCAGTATTGACTATTCATGTTGCTGAGTTCTCAGTATTCACTATTCATGTCATTGGGTTCTTTGTATTCGTTTTTCATGTGGTTTACATTCAGTTGTGAGGACTTGTCACATTTGTAAACAGAAGGATTGGTTAGGCGACATTAGAATGTGCCTTCTTCATAATTCTGTGGAGTTCATTTCTTTCAAAGTGCAGTTGAGAAGTTCAGATTGGAGATTATGAAAAAATTATGAAAGTCCATCTGTGATAGGACTGAAACTGGCACTCACACAACATAAATCTGGTTCACTTTTTCTACATTTCTAAGCAACTTCCTCATGATATCTTAACATATTGACAAGCAGGATCATCACAGTAACTTTGTAGATCAAATGAAATAAGTTGTGATTAAAGAAGTTACCAGTATCAAAAACAAATTTCAAAACATCACATCTACTAAAATTAAGAGTATACCTGTTTACTGTTCAGGAGGACATGTTGCAAAAGAAAAAATCATTGTCAGTTATTCGTGTGATACACTGTCGGAGGATAATATTTTTATTCATAAGAAAAATATTCACAAAAAAAGACAAGCAGAATGCTCTGAAAGAGAGCCTTCCAGCTAAGTAGGCCTTCATGTACCATCACTTGAAGACAGCATTGCTTTTTTATTTACTAAGGTATCAATTATTGTTTGTGTTGATGTAAATATGTTGTGATTTGTTAAGTACATGTGACCTGATATGTATCAACATGTACATGTACTTCTATTCCTCTTTTGTTTTTGTTGGTCCAATATATGTTGATCGTTATACATGAACTTGTATATTTTGTTTGTTTCCTTGTGAAGTATTTTTGTTGAAAACCAGTAATCGGAAATGTACGCCTGTCTCTGGCTGGTAGGGGGACTGACAAAAATGGACTATTCTCTAAAGGATGAGGATGGTTTGTCAGAAATTTTGATAAATATATCCGACTAGACCCAGATCTGACCACAAATCATGTTGTTTACAAACGTTAGTTTTTCTTGTAGGCACATGTGGCAGCGAGCATTATCAAAAATGAAGTAGTCACAATAAAAAATGTCAAACTTAAAAGCTTTACCTAATGTTTGCATGCATTTAAAAAATTTACACCTATCTTGCCTTACCTTTTTCTACATGAGCCGTTACTATTGTTGTTAAATCCTACACTGTTGTATATCCCACTTGTAGTGTACTTGACATTTGTTAACGGTTTAAACTTTACATACATGAAAAATCAATTTCCACATCGGTTGAATTGTATTCTCTTCATGTTAAATTTGATTGAGATACAGAGTAATGGAGAATAAATTATTTATTTTTGAGACTCAATGTTTTGTTGTCATTAAACAGCAGTACCTGTAATAAAAGGTGAAGGGATAAGATTTCAGTTAAAAAACACCGTCAGTGGACATCAGCGATTATTGAATGGATGATTTGAAAATTTGACGTAAGTAGGAAGCTCTGTCAGCACATTGCTGGTGGTCCTGGGTTTCCTCCGGTGTCTGCCCAGTTTCCTCCCACCATAATGCTGGCTGCCGTCGTATAAGTGAAATATTCCTGAGTCTGCCGTATAACACAAATAAAATAAATAAATAGAATATTTGATTGCATGCCTACATGCAGATGTAATCAATATTTTGCTCCTATTTATTTTTATTTCAGGCCACACCAATTAAAATTGTTACTCCAGTTTAAGGTTGTATTGTTCCAAGTTTAAAGTTGCCTTGGCAGAGGTTACATAGCGCAACGGTGAAAATTACATCTTGAATTGCCGGATGACACAAATGAGGATGGTAATACCGGCCTATCAGAGCAGAATGGCAACTCCGGAATCTGATGTTCAGTTACAGCAGAAATGTAACGATATCAAGGCAGTATGCAAATCTTGATACATGTACTCCAGTTTAAAACAATTTTTCCAGAGCCTCCATATTAACTTTTATTCTGCCAGTTTTAGTCCAGTACCAAGGTAATGTGAAAACACTCAGAAATGTATTAACTGAGCAGCAATTAGTGCTAAGGGGGTACATGGTTTTCCCTACATCACCTGTGATTCTCCATTGCCATTCGCTGAACAGTGGGTCTAAAATGTTGACACACACTTGTCAGAGCTACAGACCATGCACATAAGGGGTATATAAAATTTAAACCAGCTGTGCAGGCTAACACCAGTTTTCTTTGTAGCCCTGCGTTCCATGGCATGTCATTATCCTTGTAACCTGACCATATCTGCGTAACCTGACCATATCCGCGTAACCTGACCATATCTGCGTAACCTGACCATATCCTCGTAACCTCACCATATCCGCGTAACCTGACGATATACCAAGGCTGTCTGCAGCCGACATAATTAGCGTGATTTTTCTTAGCTCAGCTGTACAGATATGTGATACTGGCTTTCCATTTGATAAATATTGTGAGGGCAAAATCGTTACCCGCTTGTTGAGAAAGGTATACAGGGATTTAAACCCTGGGTAGGACATGATGCCTGGCATTGCAGCAAGGTGTTTTTAGGTCTGCTACCTGGGAATATACACTGAGCTGCATGATCAATTTCCTGATCTGCACACAACATTATTAAATGGCAGTAGCATGTATTTTATTACCTGAATACAGTCAACATGGCCTGGCAACAGAAACCCCCAGTGTAGGCAGTATTGACTGAGTTCAAAGTAGCCTTGACAGAATACAGTCAACATGGCCTGGCAATGGAAACCCCCAGTGTAGGCAGTATTGACTGAGTTCAAAGTAGCATTGGCAGAATACAGTCAATGTGACCTGGCAACAAACACCCCCAGTGTAGGCAGTATTGACTGAGTTCAAAGTAGCCTTGGCAGAGTACAGTCAATGTGACCTGGCAACAAACACCCCCAGTGTAGGCAGTATTGACTGAGTTCAAAGTAGCATTGGCAGAATACAGTCAATGTGACCTGGCAACAAAAACCCCCAGTGTAGGCAGTATTGACTGAGTTCAAAGTAACCTTGGCAGAATACAGTCAACGTGAGCTGGCAATGGAAAACCCCAGTGTAGGCAGTATTGACCGAGTTCAAAGTAGCCTTAATAGAATACAGTCAACATGGCCTGGCAACAGAAACCCCCAGTGTAGGCAGTATTGACTGAGTTCAAAGTAGCGTTGATAGAGTACAGTCAATGTGGCCTGGCAACAGAAACCCTAAGTGTAGGCAGTATTGACCGAGTTCAAAGTAGCCTTGATAGAATACAGTCAACGTGACCTGGCAACAGAAACCCCCAGTGTAGGCAGTATTGACTGAGTTCAAAGTACATACATGTAGCACAGTGGTCACACACCTGTAGCGCAGTGGTGAAAAATGCATCTTGAGTATCAGGACGACACAAATGAGGATAGCAATACTTGTCTTTTGCAGCACAATGGCAACTCCGGAATCTGATACTCCAGACAGAAATGCAATGGTATTAAGGAAATACTGGGGTCATTATACATGTACTCTCAGTAAATAAAACACAATTCAAACGCAGATAACTTCTAATATGAGTGACCAGACTAAACCTCCAATCTTTGGCAAGTTACTGTTGCACTTTCCACATGTGACACCCAAGATCTGGCCCTCAGTGACAGGCCAAGACGGATGCCATGTTGGAGTAAGACAGCAAGTGATCTGTAACAAACTTGATGTAAGGCCACCCTAAAAGGCCCAAAATAATTCTTTCAACCAGTTAATCCCACCAAATCCCAGAGAACTGTGAAGACACGAGACTCCCAAAAGTTACCTGTCTGAGGCTGGGATTGATTGCAATGCTTCATGGCATGCTCAAGAATATTTCACTCAAGAAAAAGACGGCAGCCAGCATTATTGTGGGAGGAAACTTGGCAGAGCTCAGGGAAACCCATGACCATCCGCAGGTTGCTGTCAGATCTTCCCACGTACAGCCAGAGAAGAAGTCAGGATGAGCTGGACCTGAACTCATGCTGACTGCATTGGTGAAAGGCTCCTGGGTTATTGCTCCAGGCTGGCATACTAACTCCCTGCCTAGGATTGAACCCATCACCTTGTCCCAAAAATTCAAAGACAAGCATCTGGCTTGATGATGTATTTACTGGAGAACAAATAAAATCAAAAACAAAAAGGTTGGTGGACCAATATTTATCACCCCCAAACAACAGACTCCATTTTCAAGCATATTATAGATGGTTGCAGATACTTCTGGTAGCATTTACTGTTTCATGATGGCCTGCCACTGCCTACTGTGTACCCCTTTCCCTGCAGGAACACGCATAACAACTGCTTGCCAGTTAAGGCATATTTGCCAGATAATTTTATGCATCACAATTTCCTTTCATGCAGTTTGTGTAAAACCCATAGCTATGTCTTTTACTGCTTGATGTTATCTACTTTCCACTTGGATGGCTCCCACTTCACTTTTCAAACGCTCTGTACTTGTTTTGGTTTCCACGTTTCCTCACCACATCAGATATACATGTTTAAAAACATCTTTCAGATATACCAATCACTACCATATGTAATTCTTCCACTACTTAGTCCAACATGTACATGTACAGACTTGAAGATGGCAGCTGATATACTTTAATATGCTTCAGGTATCCCTCATGCATATTCCCCAGTCCTACTTATTTTTTGAAAGTGTCCTCTGTTTTTCTGCGTGCTCAACAAGTTTCTCTTCCACATGCAGTCCCTTCCTTCTGCGTACAGCGTTCATGTAAGCACGTGCTCTGTTCTCGTTGTCAGCTTTCTCCCCATAATGAAGGTATTCCTCCTCTGTTGTGGGCACCCAATACGGGTCCACGTCTAGGAGCTGAAACAGAAAATACAGAACACAGGGTAATGTAACACCGAGAACATTCGGGTAAATGTACATGTACTCGCACAATAGCTGACAGACAATAAGAGTAAATAGATTAACTAATGACAATATACATGTACCTGAACAAAAAAATTCAAGGGATTTTAAAGATATTAACACGGAGGGAAATTACAAGAAATTCCACCAAAAGTCAAAAAAAACCATTTTTGAAATGCTGGTTGAGTTACCCATAACAAGCATACTTTCAATGCTAACACTAGTAGATGGAGAGACAAATAAGCTGAGTGTCTGGAATCTGTATTTCACAGACATAACTCACCTCCCAGTGACTGAAAGTTAGCTGAGGCCTAGCTAAGCCACTCGTTTTCTTCCTGAAGTCATCCGCAAAGCCAAAACTTTCGACTACAGGGAGATGAGCTTCAATGTTAAAGATCTGTGAGCCTTCTCGCATATCTCCTGCGACCACACAGCCAAATCTCTTCCCCAACACCGCATACAATTTGCCTGAAAATGAAAAAAGGAAGACTTTGTTGCAGACTTTCACATGTTAAAAATTATGGTTTTAAGTGATCATCTTGATCAGAGCTAGGCAATTTCTGTACTACTTTTGGCATGCCTGAACTACACTAGAACAAAATTGCCAAAATAATGGACATTTCTAAAAAATTGTTTAACTTATCCTGTGAATAAGAATACGATTGGGAAATGATATGATTATCAAAGTTAAATGTCCCGTGGCGCATACTTCCATTTTGTTCTTAGCTCATTAAAAATGACACCACAAAATGGTCCATACAGCCGTGTACCATGGATGTTAAATTATTACCTTCTATCAGACAGGTAATATCATCACACAGGTGTTTGACCCAGATGCCTCAAATCTGAGGTGAGCGCTACATGTAAGAATGAAGTTAGGCAATGTCTGGATTACGAGATACCAATATCTAGGTCGACACTATGTGGTCTGCGAGGTAATCCTTGCCACACATTATTTAATGTACATGCAACACAAAGCTACTAAAAGATTTGAATGACCTGACCTACAGGGGTTTACCCACCTAAAACCTCAGAGGTAGCCTGAATCTCACACTTGTACATAGCCACGTACAGCCTCTGGGGCTGCGTCTGAAAGGCTTTCCTACAGCCGTCCTTCACACATGACATCAACTGCCCAGAAAACGGGCCATACGTCTCCTGTTTTCGTTTCAACCTGGAGACATCTTCATCTGTTTGAATGTTATCACTGGAGTTATTTCCCTTTGTCTCCATACTTGACTTGGGATAAGCAGGTTGCTGAGAATCTGAGGGCTGCTCTGACTTGGGAATTCTTTCTAAATGTGAAGAGAGCCAATTTGATGACTCTGTTACATTTTCTTTTGCACTATCAACAACATTTTCTTCATTTTCACCCCAACGGGAGTTATTCCCTTTTGTTGTAGTCCTGTCACAGGATTGGTCTGTATTTCTTGCACCACTATTTTCCCACTGTTCTATAACAAAACAGACCCCTAGCATGGGTTCTTCGCACATTGGTCCTGCTAGTGTCGCCATCTGGAATCCACTGACAATGCTGCTTTCAAAGGGGCGTAATTCTGATTTCTGCTGCTGCTGCTGTTGTTGTTCTTCTGTCTCCAAACAGTCCCAGACAGAAGGGCGTTGATAATCTGGTACTCTGTTTAGAAGGATGTTCGGTCCGGTTCTCCGTGGGCCAAACGACCAAATCTGATACTCAGCTCCTCTCCATTCTTTACCAGATGACTGAAATGCTGAGCTCAGATTTGCTCGGAACTCTGCTAAAGATTTCCTCACTTCTGCACTCAGCTTCATACTTTTTGAGCTTTCCTGAATTTTCCCGGAGAATTTCTGTTTGTGATACTCATCAAGTGTTTTAATTAAGAACGCATTTGGTTCCAACAGTTTGATTACGTCCTCTGGCAAAGGCAATGCCCGGATGCGAATGGTGCACTTCCTGTCTGCCGTCATGGTAACCACAACACCAGGAGAAATCACTTCCGAGTCATCCTCAAATTCCAAGTAACGAGCCAGTTTCACCGGCTGATTTGTGTCCTGGATTGATTCGTTCACCATGTCCACTTTAGGTGGTTTGATGATGGTTTCTCGAAAAGGCACAATTGGCTTTGAGGCATTGATTTCAATTTTTGCAAACCTAAACAAAAGACAAGACATTTAGTAACAATCTTGGAACCTGTAAAAATTATAAATTTATGTGTCTGCAACCAACATAATATTGTATGTCATAAAATAAGTGTGCACTTATAGACAATGCATGTGATGGGAAACCTGCAGATGGTCATGGGTTTCCCCAGGGCTCTGCTGGTTTTCTCCCAACATAATGCTGGCCGACGTTGCATGAGTGAAATATTCTTGGGTTCTTGGGAGCTAAAAACCAATCCAACAAATAATGAAAACTCTGATTAGAACGGATTGAATTTTTCATCTGATATGTAACAGCAGTCATTTTTGTGGGTGTAAAAAACTGGAGTGGCTGGAACAAACAATCACCCTTCGTCAGGTACCAGACAAAACCTCGTGAAAGCTGCGGCTGAAACATTAAAATTTGTTTGAACAGCTTGTAGAGCCTGACAGTCACAGCAAGCAAGTGCACGGCTGTAGGTGTACCTCACCTGTCGCTACAATCACATGATGCACCTGATAACTCACCGGTCGGTGAGGTAGTCTATACACCTCTGCAGGTGTACCTCACCTGTTGCTATGATCACATGATTAACTCACCTGTCAGTAAGGTCATCTATGCACCTCTGTAGGTGTACCTCACTTGCCGGTATGATCGCATGATGCACCTGATTAACTCACCTGTCAGTAAGGTCATCTATACACCTTTGTAGGAGTACCTCCCCTGCTGCTATGATCACATGTTCTCCTGTCTCCTGTACCAGTATCTCCAAACAAGGGTCAGCCTGATTTAACAGCGTCAAGCCCTGTACCAGTTTTGTCATCTCACCTGTCAGTAAAGTGGGCTATACACCTCTGCAGGTGTACTTCCCCTGCTGCTATAATCACATGTTCCCCTGTCTCCTGTACCAGTAACTCCACACAAGGGTCAGCCTGATTTAACAGCGTCAAGCCCTGTACCAGTTTTGTCATCTCACCTGTCAGTAAGGTCGTCTATACACCTCTGCAGGTGTAATTCCCCTGCTGCTATGATCACATGTTCTCCTGTCTCCTGTACCAGTACCTCCACACAAGGGTCAGCCTGATTTAACAGCTTCAAGCCCTGTACCAGTTTTGTCATCTCACCTGTCAGTAAAGTGGGCTATACACCTCTGCAGGTGTACTTCCCCTGCTGCTATAATCACGTGTTCTCCTGTCCCCTGTACCAGTAACTCCACACAAGCGTCAGCCTGACTTAACAGCATCAAGCCCTGTACCAGTTTTGTCAACTCGCCTGTCAGTAAGGTCGGCTATACACCTCTGCAGGTGTACTTCCCCTGCTGCTATGATCACATGTTTTCCTGTCTCCTGTACCAGTACCTCCACACAAGGGTCAGCCTGATTTAACAGCGTCAAGCCCTGTACCGGTTTTGTCATCTCACCTGTCAGTAAGATCGTCTATACACCTCTGCAGGTGTACTTCCCCTGCTGCTATGATCACATGTTCTCCTGTCTCCTGTACCAGTACCTCCACACAAGGGTCAGCCTGATTTAACAGGGTCAAGCCCTGTACCAGTTTTGTCATCTCACCTGTCAGTAAAGTGGGCTATACACCTCTGCAGGTGTACATGTACTTCCCCTGCTGCTATGATCACATGTTCTCCTGTCTCCTATACCAATATCTCCGAACAAGGGTCAGCCTGATTTAACAGGGTCAAGCCCTGTACCAGTTTTGTCATCTCACCTGTCAGTAAAGAGGGCTATACACCTCTGCAGGTGTACTTCCCCTGCTGCTATGATCACATGTTCTCCTGTCTCCTGTACCAGTATCTCCACACAAGGGTCAGCCTGATTTAACAGCGTCAAGCCCTGTACCAGTTTTGTCATCTCACCTGTCAGTAAGGTCGTCTATACACCTCTGCAGGTGTACTTCCCCTGCTGCTATGATCACATGTTCTCCTGTCTCCTGTACCAGTACCTCCACACAAGGGTCAGCCTGATTTAACAGCTTCAAGCCCTGTACCAGTTTTGTCATCTCACCTGTCAGTAAGGTCGTCTATACACCTCTGCAGGTGTACTTCCCCTGCTGCTATGATCACATGTTCTCCTGTCTCCTGTACCAGTACCTCCACACAAGGGTCAGCCTGATTTAACAGCTTCAAGCCCCGTACCAGTTTTGTCATCTCACCTGTCAAATATGCGAAAAGTTTTGGACCAGAAATGCATTTTCAAAGCATACTCTCAAACAAATACCAAAAAATGCCAGCACAGATGTCACAAGTGACAACAAAATTAAAGGGAGGAAAAGACTACACTGTAATTCTTCAACTTTTTCGGATGTTTACGTGATGTTTATTCAAGCCTATTCTGAGGGTACTTCATGTACCACTGTGTGTAGATTGACAAAATTACACCTTTTGTGAGGCCCTGAAATTGTCCAACCACACCAATGTAGTTTAATCGCCAAAATGAATTGCAAAAAGTAAATAAATCACCCTGAAAGTTGCTCTTTGATATGTGAAAAGGTTGAGAAATTGGAGTAGGTTGAATCTATTCATGATTTTTTAATTTAATTACTGTTCAATACCATGCTCAATAATTTTTCTCTTTTACAAGTGTTATGTTTGTAGGAAACTGAAGTACCTGGTCCTAAATCACCAACCAGCTAAGCGATCGGCACCAAATGTTTATTGTTACCAAGGCCCCAAAAACAGAGAGAGTGCAGGAATCTACAATTTCCCTGTCTAAGGTTGGGTTTGAACCCACACCTAGTGTGTCATACAAACTGAAAGACTGTAAAGCCATAGATTACCTGCTTGCTTTGGTTCTATTGCTACCCTGACGATAGGAGCAGCTTCAAAGTAAAGGTCTGTGAAGGGTGGGCAGGCTACAGTGCTGGAGATGGTGGCAGACTTCAGTATGTGTTCCTCCAAACCACCTATACCTGCCAATGGATTTGTCTTACATACATATAGAATGTCCAACAGAATTTGGCGAACATGTTTATTTTGTGTTTACCAACCAGAAATACTCATTAAACAAAAAAGATGATGAGGAATTAACAGTCAAAAGCAGGCTTTTTTGTATTATGGGGATTTTCAGGCAGCTATGCATTCTCCTCACAGCATTCTCTTTACATCACTTGTACCACCAGCAGATTTTCAGGAAAATGGTATAAATAATACCAAAATATTGAATGATGTATAGCCTTGTGTCAATCGTGGGAGTTGCCATAATACTCGGTTACTTTTACATAATCAGATTTGACGGAGAGAGGACAGAAAAGGTTGATTATGTGAGGAACAGTGTTGTTTGTTCATGGCCCCACGCAAATAAATGTAACAAATCAGCATACAAATGTACATCAGCAATAAAGACATGAGGGATAAATATTTATCTTTAATCTCCCAGTAAAATGCCATCAGAGTTTGCAATTTGCCACACATGCATTGTTTCGTAAAACTTGAACTGTCCTCTCATTGCAGAAGCGTCATATTTTCCCGCCATATCAATTTGAGAACCTTCAATTAACAAAGACAACCTGGACTTCAGGCACGGTTTCCGAAACTAAGGCATGTTCAAACCTTGTGTTCGCATTATTGTGACAGCAGTGACCTACGACAATCAGATGAGAGGATTCATGGCATACACTTGGGAAATCTCAGGGCGAATCTATGGGGTATTTACCTTAGATCTGGCATATGAATGATAAATGTCAGTAATTTTCTTATATTCAATGCAAATGGCATGGCAAACAAAAAATACAAAAAAAAAAAAAAAGAACAGAAAAAAAGGGGGAAAAACTAGAAGGCACCTATAATGTTTCCAGCTGGTACTTCAGTGAGAGACTCCAGTTCTCTGCCCATACATAGGTACAGCTCCTCCACAGTGAATGAGGTGATGTGTCTGGTACTTGTCAGGTCAGATAAACAGTCACTGGTCTCTACTTCACCCTTCTCTTTCAGCTGAAATAACAGTAAATCATCACTAAAAAAACTGTCAATAAGTAAGTCTACAGTACGTTTCTTTAATTAAGTAAATGATGGCAATGATGTCACAGCCCACAATGTCACAGGCCATGATATCACAGGCCACAATGTCACAGGCCAAGACATCACAGGCATGATATCACAGGCCATGTTGTCACAGGCCATGATGTCACAGGCAATGATGTCACAGGCAATGATGTCACAGGCTATGATGTCACAGGCCATAAATTGCCAGCTATTTATTTACTTATTTCATTGTAATGTAGGGCTATACTCAAGAAGTTTTCATTTGAAGGCTGTTAATTTTACAGATGGGGGAAACCATTTTGCCCTGTATAAATCACCGACCATTGGCAAGTTTCTAATGAACTTTCCCACATGTGACATACAGATATGCAAACAATATTAATGGAAGACTTGTGGTTTTCAATGGATGTTAGATGCACATATGGCCGCACAAGTGACAATGACCCTTTACCCTAATTCTTCTAAAATTTGGGACAGATATTAGTAGTGTTAACAGTAAAATATTACATTTCTTTACCAGCCTTTTGGAAAAGTAAAGATATGAGTATGTTGTTCATTAAATGATCTAACCATGTGAGTAAAAAGAAATTCAATGTTCCTGCCAGAATTACATATATACTGGCTAAAATGAGTAGATCAGGTGTCCCAAATTTTAGAAGAAATAGGGTACTGTCAGCTATGACTGTTCATTCACAGATTTGCCAACTATAACGTAGGCTATAACCAATACTGTAAGACACATATATATTTAAACAAAGATTGTACATTTTCACTTTTACTTTGAACAATGACAATTTATTAGCCTATTTTACCAATCCTTATTCTATCTTCATCTTAAAGGCGAAGACAGCACCTGGCTAAAACATGTTTCAATCTACAATCCGCAAGCTACTTAAATGGTAAATGATAAAGCACGCTTACTGTATCAACAGTTCAAGCAGTGAATGAAATATCTTTCTAGTATGCCAATTTCTCAAGAAAGCTATTTATCACTTGGACCTTTATTGCCAAAGTCCACAAATTTTATCTACCATAGGCTACTGCTTTGATTATAATATGTAAAATAACTTCAACGCTAGAGAGCCACAGTAAACGCGACGTCCTCTTGCCGTCGATTATGTAGAAGCACTGGAACTGTATCTAGAGGAAGTTTCACTAAACTTTTACTGGGTTGAAAAAAATCTAAAAAAATATTTAATGCTGGTTAAACATAACATGTCTTTCAGTTCACATAAACATTAGTCAGGTGCTGTCTTTCACTTTAAAAAGGGCTTATCCGAGCAGCTAATGCCACTTTTGAACAACAAGGAAAATGACCAGATTGCTACCGTATTAACTTTGATCAAAACTCCCATTTTACATGACTTAATTCTCTGTCAGGTAATGTAGTTGGCAACATTTCGAAAGTGGCATTCAACCCCAGAAGAAACTGAAACCCATGTCTAAAGAATGTTTCAAGTTTAAATATCCTTACCTCTTCCAGTGCCTTGGTTGGGTCATGTTTTGGCCCCAGGACGTACAACTGCTGTCCCTTTCTGACAGTCCCACTGAAAACCCTCGCAAAGGCCAGAAACACCTGGTCTCCCTTCAATGGACCCTCTTGCTCCCCTGGTTTCTGCTGTAAGTTGTCAGGATGAATGGCAATACAATTTTCTGAAAAAAAAAAAAAAACATTAGGTGAATACTGCAACTGTCCACAGTGTACACAATTACAGCTGCGTTAGGATATTTTGCTGACAGAACTCTTGGATCAGAATTGTATCTTTAAAATACTGACACTAGCCCTCTGAGTTTGGTATGACAGACATAACAAACAGGTAAACAATTACTAACTACCGGTAACTGGAGCAAAATAAACTCATCATCATTCTTTTCCACACATCCTCAAAACTGCTATGCTCATGGGGTGGTTAGCGAAAAAGACATTAACCCAACTAGAAAACTTTGGTTTACTTTGGTTACTTTGGTTTCATTTATTTGGTTGATGTTTCACTTGTGCATCAGTAGTTAGGTTAATGGGTGGAGTGCCCAGAGTAAAGCCCACAGCTACATGTACATGACAACCCTCCTGATCAGAAGCTACAGCTGAAGATATTCAAATATGGTACCTGGATTTTGAATGGATGCACTTTCTTCATTTCGGACCAATGCCTCTTCCCGTCTCACAGCAATACGTTGTCTGGCCTGCAGTCTTCTTTCTTCAATCTCGGCATTGGTTAATGGCCTAAAACATATGCACAACTGGAGATACACAGAACTGGCGAGTTTCTCTGTTATTGGTGGGACGTACATTGTATATGTAAGAGCAATAAAATTAAAGCAGTAAGAGAAGGGCTGTAGGCAAGAGCAGCAAAGAACAAACAATAAACCAAAAGGAGAAAGAAAACAGGCAATAAGATTTACTCATTTTTTTAATTTGATTGGTGCTTTACTCTGTACTCAAGAATATTTCACTTATAGAAGGGCAGCCAGCATTAACCGCACAGAGCCTGGGGAAAAACACGGCCCTCTGCAGGTTCCTGGCAGAACTTCCCCACCTACGTCCAGAGAGGATGCAAGCATGAGCTGGACTTGAACTCACAACAACCGCATTGGAAGGAGGCTCCTGGGTCACTGCAGCCACAGAGGAATCCCGGTGATAAGATAAAAGCAGGAACACAAGAACACCAAGATAAAAGTGGCAAGACTAAAACACTTAACACGAAGCAATGAACTTTACCTCTGCCTGTTCTGGGGAAGGGATTTCCTCTCCACAGCGAACATTTTGGACACATACACTATGACCGGTGAGTCTTCTGAAGCATCACAAGCTATAAAATCTGTAAAATAACACATTTTACCACTTTAGATCATCACAAGCTATAAAATCTGTAAAATAACACATTTTACCACTTTAGATCATCACAAGCTATAAAATCTGTAAAATAACACATTTTACCACTATAGATCATGAACCAAATGCAGACATTAATACTGATTAATGTATTTCACCTAAAGTCTGACCTGTAAAAATACACTTTCACATGTACAGAAAGGCCTTAAAATAATGCCTTTGATACCAACACTTAAGTATTTCTGGTAAGAAATTAAACAAACTTCGCAAACAATCAAAATGTGTCACTTGAAAAATGCTTAACGTTAGGTGAAGCACACTAATTCTCAGCTCACATTTCATCACAAAATACCAGAAAATCTTGTCTACTGCTTGAAAAAACAGACTAAGCCTGCACACACTACCAGATATTGAAATCACCTGAAAGACTGCAATAAGGTACTGCATTTGATTATTCTGTCAAACTTTAGAGAACCTATGAAAAGCACTCAAAACACAGGACGACCGCTAGGCTCCCAGAATAAGTGGGTGCCAGTTAGATTTTAACTGTGACTCGCCTATTTAAACCAGCAATCTATGTGTTTTGAGTCCTCACTTCTCCCACAGGACTAAAGGGAAATTCCATCCCCTCCAGAAGTACAGTCGACAGTGCTTTAATACATTCCACCCTGTCACATAGCCACTATAAACACGTTAACGCAGTAAGGATTAAAGAAAACGGTTAAGCAGAACGTATCCACGTCACTCATGTACAACATTATTTCAACTCCTTATCTTAACGACTTAAGTGCCTCAATGAACCTGTACCCAAAAATATTTAATGTGTAATTACTTGCTTATTTTACTTGTGTTCGAAGCTCTTAAAACAAGCCGATGAGAACAAGCTGACTGCTGATCCAGTGATGGCCATTTTACCCATCACATCTGCCCATCACCAGTTACAGTCGAGAATTGTTTGATGTTACTACAGAATTGTGACTTTGAAAACCTGACAGAAGATTCAACGTCTTCCCAGCCCGGTATATTCAAAGAGAGATAACAGACTGGATTGCACAGATGCTGAAGACAAAAACTAAAGCTCTTACTATTCTTTAACTGCTGGGTTTGGACTGGTAGCGAATCAAACTGTCGTGCTCGACTGCACATTAACTTTTCAATTCTTTCCTCTGATAGGCTCAGTGGGGACAGCAGCTTCTCTGTTACCATACCTAAAACAAGAACAAAGTTCAGACATAAAAATCTAATTTATTTGATTGGAGTTTTACCCCTTTTAACAAGAATATTTCACCTATACGATAACAGCCAGCGTTACGGTGGGAGGAAATTGGGCAAAACTGGCAGACCTTCCCACACATTGACCGAAGAGACTGCCAGCATGAAATGGACACATAAATAAGGCAAAAAAACACACAACACATATCTATGCATCTACACATCTTGGTAAGTATGATATATCACACACATGTTCATCATCAGGCAAATGTATGTGCATGGGCGGCTGATCTTCCAAATTATTCACAAACGCAATGATTATTTATTTGATTTGCATTTGAGTCCATACTGGGAATTTTTGGCAAAAAATTCCTAATCCTATCAAAATTTTCAGTATTTACCAAGAATGGCTCAAATTATTGCCTTTCAATAAATTTCAAACTCGTACCCTTTCTATTAACACAATGCGACTTGCTATATAAATTTTACAAACTTTATTACCGATAGCAACAAGTGCACAGGCGAGGCCGATATTTTCTGAAAGGTAATTACTTGAGCTATTCTGTTAATATAACACCAAAAATTCAAGTTGATTCACTCTAATCAATACTTTGCCAAGAATCTCTTGGTAAAGCCTCTTTAATGCGGACCACAAACAATACTCATCTTACATGAAGGACAGGTATTAATTAATTACACAATTACTCTGTGATAGAATACACAAATATATGGTGTCAATAATCCTCATACTGGGTTTTATACTGTAAAGACCCATCAATTTACTCCAGAAAACCGATAAATAGGTGAATCACGTCAGAGATATGACCTCTGCTGGATCCCAATGAAGGGAGATAACCTACTGAGAAGGCACATTTGACATTGTCTGCAGGAATCGAAAATATATATGTAGCCCATGTGGCCGTTGTTGTCCAATGAAAAGCGGAGTATTTTGTCTAATGCGGGATGAATCGGTTTATCAGGACATCAGACAGAATTTTTCATGACAAGGATGCCCACTAAGCCACTACTCTCCCACAGGTACATGTACTTGACAAACCTATCTTAAAGCCGCAGCTGAACTAGCAAGAATTAGCAGAATTAACAAGAGAGTTTAAATGCAGGTACATGAATATCTAAAACTGTCTCCAAAGCGTAGTGATAACCGAATTGTCAGTTGTCACTAATTTTTAAAACTCATCCTACGGGTACGACTTACCCAGAACAGCCCCCGAAAGTGGTAACCACTGGTTACAGACAGCCTGGAGACAAACGCGGGCATCTGTATGACGGGCATCACGTGGGGCAATCTTCAAGTCAAGCGACTTCACTATCTTTGCCATTTTTTCTTTATCCCTACAGAGCAAGGTATACACAAACATATTACTTTAAGTTCATTAATACATTGACAGAAAAAAAAATACTGTTGCATGCAATCTAAAACTTAGAATATTTGTCCTACAAATTTTACATACACTATAAGATTTGAAGACAAAGTTCATATCTTACTTTCTGATAAGGACGGCCTCATAGACAGCCCATAGATTCTCCAAGACACATTGCACAAACAATGGCTTCTTGGCTTTCATCTGAAAAAGAACTAGAGTTTAGAGTGTGGCCTTATACATGTGTGGTCAAATAGTACACTCTTTGGAACATAAGCAAACTGTTAAGCCATCCAACATGCTGAAAAGGCCTCTGGCAAGGGCAAAAGCAACCAACCCTCAAAGATAAAACAGCACTATTTGAGTTTCTTACGTTCCAACCACAACACCATGAGCTTGAGCACTGAATGACGGTTAGAAGAGTAAGGGGGATACAGAATGACAATTAGTTAACTCATTTAGTCACAAGTGAAGTATTTATCAACTTCAACAAGGACTCCTCCCCCCCCCACCCCCCACCAATGCGATCACTGTAAATTCCAGTCCTCTATGAGCGTAGGTGGGAAGGTCTGCAGTAAACCTGCAGATGGTTGTGGGTTTAGCCCCTGGTTTCCTCCCACCATAATGGGTGGGCCACTGCCCTATAAGTGAAATAAGTAAGTACAGCGTTAAACACCCATATAAATCAATAAACAAATAAACAACAAGGATTTACAGTGAAAAAAAACTTAGTGTCTTCTAAATGAATACTGGTTTTTGTTCATTAAGTATTCACCTGTGCTCCTGTCATGATCTTCTTCGTTTTACCGTTGTAATAAAAATCTCCCCACAGTGACTTCTGCAAAACAGCTGGATTTACTTCCAGTTTCTTCGAGTACATTTCAGAGAACTGAGCAATGCTGTAAAAAGGCAGATAAATCACTGAGGTAATGGTCAGGTAAAAATATGTTAATGATACTTAAAATGCCTGCAATAAAGCTGAAGTGGCTTCCAGTTTTCAGGTAATACTGTTTTTTGATCAAGACATGTCAATTTTACTGAAGTAAAAGGTAATATAACAAAGAGAATAACCAATGAAATTAACTGCTGTAGACTCTTTAGTGCATGTAGTTTATACGTATCTCTAGAACTCTTTTTATCTACTACATTTTTTTTTTCATGTAATCCTAATTTGCATCACGTTTTCCACAGTTTTATATCAAGAAGGATAACTCACCTAAACCCCCATCCATCTAGAGCACTGGCAAAGATTACATTCCTTGGTCTGGAGAGAAGTAGATGTGGGAGTCATCAGAGTCTTCAATACTCCAGTCGTAGACCTGCATGTAACATGACATCAAACAGTGTGCAACTACAACAAAACTATTCCAAAACGTTCCCAAAAGATGTTTTTGCTTTGGGAGGATGGGCTAGGAAAAGGAAATATAATGAAGGTAGGTCTGTTGAGTAACATAGCAACTCAGGGCAATTCTGCCTCAATTCAGTATATTCAAATGTTCTTTTCCAAAATTACAGCATTCACATGTATATCAATCATGCCAATTTATTTCAATCTAGAAATGAGCGTTAATATAAAGTAGGTGCAAATGCCACATTATAACTTTTCATGGAAAATGCCTAAAATGTTTATCTATCAAACCTTTCATTTTCTTTGAAAAAAAAAAGAAGTTTAACATCTGTAGTGATGTTAGAAAATGGGTTACCTGTTCACTGTTGGAGTTTACTCTGGTTCTTCCAGTTGTGCTTTCAGACACCTGCATAATACAGAAACAAGTAAATCTACAAATACCTTACTCTCATAGCTGTATATAACTCCAAAAATTTAATTATTTCAAATACCAGATTTCTGAAATTACAAATAAGTAAATAAACTATTATTAAAGAATACTGTAATATAAATACTGGAATGATTGAACAACTACAGTGGACTCTCTCAACACTGACACTTTAATTAACCGACATCTTGTCAAAACCAACAACATTTCGTGGTCTGTTTTCTGCTCCATTTGACAGTAATGTTAATTGCCTTCAGTAAACGGACTCTTGTCTATTCTGAACACCGAATGTGGTTTGCAGTAAAAACATTTCCAGAGAGTGTTAAAATGTCTTGTCTAATCTGATGCAGCTTGACGCACGACGTCCGACGGAGTCCGAGTTTGGCTTCGACGTCCCTGCTCGCCAGGTGACGGAAGATCAGTGGGAAGGGAGATCATATGCTTATGTGAACTCTTGCCTACTTCAGCAGGTGGTGGTCTCCTGTCTTGACACTGTGCCATACCTCCCGCGGAGATCAGAGTTTAGTCACTGTGTGAGTGAAAGATGAGTCTGACACTGAGTAGCTCAGTGAGTGAATACAAATGCCTTAAACAACAGCTGCCTGCACAATTTTCCTTGCAAAGTTGTAGGCTACTTGCCCACATTTATTACAGTGACATCTTGTCTAAACTGACATTTTTGTTCGGTTCCCTGTATGGCTGGTTTACAGAGAGTCTACTGTAGTTATTTGTTAATGTAGGTTGACTTACATTGGCCGTCTTCTCCAGATGTTCAGAGGTGAAAAGTTCACTGGTGATCACATTAATCTGGTAACATGAATCAGTATCATTGTGATGAAATAACGTAGATAATGCCATTTACAATAAGCAATATTCAGACAATTGATATCCCAAAATAAGCATGCAAATTTATGCAGGATTCATGCTGGATTTAGATTTTGATCCAAGTGGTCACAAAATGAATCTGCACAAAAAATTTAATTAAAACTGGACTCAGACAATATTTGAAGCAGTTATAGCATGGAGATTACCCAACCTGAATGGAGGAAGTCTTACAATATGCAAAAGTTGTACACAGATCTAGCTTGTACTCGAACATGATCTATACATATACATACCCTACATGAGCATAAATTTTGTCCACGACTAACTTGCTCTTTTTTCCTAATCCTGAGCCGAGAGTTCTATAGATTTTAGAAAGGTGTTCTGAGGTTTGCTTGGAACGTGGGATGATATTCTACTGGAAAAGTTTCAGCACCAAAAATTATATTTTGTGACATTTATTTGCCTCTAAAAAAGCACTTCTGTGGGTGAAAGTTTAGGCCATTTAGGGTAATATGTTTTCAAAATTGGATGACATCTGAGGCAGTTATTACCCAGAAACCAACATCTATAAATGAGAATCACAGAATACACTAAATATACAAAACCTGCACACATCCATCTGTCCCAATGAGAATCATAGAATACACTAAATATACAAAACCTGCACACATCCATCTGTCCCAATGAGAATCATAGAATACACTAAATATACAAAACCTGCACACATCCATCTGTCCCAATGAGAATCATAGAATACACTAAATATACAAAACCTGCACACATCCATCTGTCCCAATGAGAATCATAGAATACACTAAATATACAAAACCTGCACACATCCATCTGTCCCAATACGGCGGGGTTTCTGCTATTGTAGGAAAGTGAGATTCTGACCATTTTCAACCATTTATAAATCTGTTTTGTGTCCTTGTTAACATCTTTTTCTCACCTGTTCTAAGATCTTCTGCAGGTGTATATAAGCCTGTAGAGGTTCCATTTTCACTTCTGTGATCAGGCGATCTATCTTGTTCAGGATTAGCACAAGTCTGATGTTCTCTAGCCAGGCTTGTCGTAACACAGCATGTGTCTGTCAAAGACAAATTAGAACAAAATCACATGTATGTTCACAGGTGCTCCGAGTGCTTAAATATGGATAGAGCTTAAAAAGGATGTTCGTTGATTTACTTATCTTATTTTGTTGATTTTCAGCTCTTCTACTCAAAGGGATCAACTTTATGGTTACTGAAAACCAGAAAAAACCCGTAGGACAACAACAACACGGTTGACTAACTTCTTATCTTCAACATATACTCCCAAGAATGTGATATTTGCCTTTTAGAAATCATGGTCAAAATGTCAACATGTGAAGCTGTATATAAGGGGTAAATAGATTCAGTGATAAAAACTGTTCCATATTATTCAGTAGAACCCTATGGAATGAGTATATTGCAGTTTAATGTAGGTGGTTCATGAGATGTCACGATAACCACCATAGCCAACAAATATCCAGCAGGTGTTTTGCTCAACATATGTCTAACTCTGGTTGCGGATGCATTTTGAAATTTGCATTCAAACTTGTCGGTCAGTTTTCACACATTCAGTGATAAATTATATCATGCCTAAACATACATGCCTAAACATATCTGTATATCATGCCTAAACATATCTGCATATCATGACTAAAACGTATCTGTATATGATGCCTAAACATATCTGTATATCATGACTAAAACATATCTGTATATCATGAATGAAACATATCTGTATATCATGACTAAAACATATCTGTATATCATTTCCTTTGTCAATATCTCAGTGGATTTGACAAACTGTTCATCTAATTTAAAGACTTTGTATATTAACAGCTTTGTGCATTTATACAGAATATCCTCTATTTGTTTTTGATAGCATATTTATAGTGCTGCCTCAATGAAGTAGTTAGAAAAAGACACCATAGCTGACACCACACCATTCTCAACCTGCCACCCCAAATGACAGGGTTTAGTGAGAATCCCACCCCGACTCACATACCTGAGGGCTGACCCCCTCCACAACATCCACCACCATCAGGGCTCCGTCACACAGCCGCACAGCTGTGGAAACCTCACTGGAGAAATCCACATGACCAGGAGAGTCAATCAGGTTGATGAGGAAATCTTCACTGTCTGAAGTAAGAAAAAGTTCGACGAATGTGAATATTGAGGTAATCAAATACTCTTACATACAGTCTCAGCTTCACAGCATTCTGTCAATACTGTAACATGAGATCTGGTAACTATATGAATAGGGTAAGAAACCCCATGCTTCCTACCAAGATTTAAAACATGAATCTCTCATACACATTAAAGGGGTTCCTTTTCCTGCGTAATGGTGAATTAAGGTCTACAATGAATTGATCACTGTTCACTGGCAATACATGGGTAATACGTTACCAGTTTGCAAACAAATCATAATTGCAAAGGCAGGAATGACTGATATGCTAATGGCACGCTTAATGGCCCCCCAACACAAATGTCTGCTTATAAAGAGTTGTGCTGTTGTGCTTGTACCTTTATGATAAAACAATGAAATTCCGCTTGACTTCATGGTGATTCCTCTAACCTGCTCATCTTCCCTGCTGTCCATATACCGCAACTGTTAACAAAACAACAGCAGATTGAAGGACTCCATATTGTATATATTTCATACATTCAATATAAATGTAAGTTTTACCCCTTTCCACCATACAAAAGTTCTTAGTTGCCAGGTTTTGGGTGAAGGAAACCCGATAGACCTTAAAAGAAACCACTGAGGGTGTATGACAAGCTTTCAAACATTGGGCTGCCGTTGAGCCGAAGGAACAAAGATTCAAATGCCCAAACTATACCAGACGGTACAAGGGTAAAGGCTGGTTTTCTTCTCATTAGAACCCATTAGACAGCTTGAAGATTTGACAGCTAGAACCATACTATATAAGGAGTAATAAACTGTCCTTATCTAAAACATGAACGAACTGTTAAAAGGGCAAGAGAGAACCGTGAAACTCCAGGCATGAGAGTGCATGGGACAAGTATATACTCACATGACTCATACAAGTGAAAGTTGCCATGGAGAAAACAAGAACATTTCCAGCAACACATTGCTGGAAGACCTTCCCACTTACAGCCGGAGAGGAAGCCAGCATGGCTTGAACTCACAGCCACCACATTGGTGAGGGGCACCTGGATCACTGTGCAGTGCTGGCATGCTACGGAGCAACATTTCCAGCATGTCAGTCCTTAGATGGAGCTCCCCTTATGAGAGTACTCACCTTTCCAGCCATGCGAGGGGAGATAATTCCATTGCTGGCAACCAAGGCATCTGCAATAGTTGTCTTCCCTGAAATGCATTAAAGCCAAGGTGTATGTTAGATAACAGGAGTCAAAATCAGCTGTATCAGCCAGTGGACCAATCTTGATGTGGTAAAAGACTGCTAGTGTAATTTGTGAAAACTAAATAGTAAAAGTAAAATTAAAATTCTTTCTGTCTACACCGCCTCAATAGGAGCAATCATAACCTCACAGAAACTGTATGCACAACATATATATGAAGCATCCCAATCATGCAAATATGTGTATGTTTGGACATTTCTCACTACTACTTGTAGGTTAATACCTAATTCAAAGGCTTCAATGCAGTACATGTGTATATCAATGCATGGCATTCCATACTACCCACAAATATATTTTTATATTGTATTATAGATTTCTTATTCAATACGTTAGATGGGAATATAAGGTTGTCTAGGTTTAGGTCTGGGTGACTCCCTCACCTACAGATATATGTACTTTGAAATCAGACAAATTCTAACCAAGATGACTATTTTAAGTTTCTGGCCCCATGGCCAGGTTGCTCAAATATGTATTAGAAGTTACGTCCTGCTAAAATCTCAATACCGGTGTTATAATGCAAAACTACTGGAAATTTAGATTAAAGTTAATACCAGGCTTAACTACTTATACACTTTTGAACAACAGGGGCCTATTGTTCAGACGCGAATTTAGATTAGGTAGCAAGGCTACCAAAGAGTTCGCATGAATGCAAAACTTCAGCTCAATACATACAGCACTGACATTGTGAATTTAGTAATTTACCGTAATTAATATGCAGAGCATCAGTGATAGAACATCACCCTGGTATCAATGTGGTTTATGTGCATGTAAAACTTCAGGTCAATACATGCTGTCCTTTTTAAGATACCACCCCTAACACTATGTTTAACATTGCTTGTAATTATGTACAATACACTAAGTCAAGAATTTGGTAATTTACGATGTTTAATATGCACACGTTATCAACAATGGAATATCCCCCTCGTGTTATTGTGCTCGTCATGTGTGCAATCCCTAATGTTAATAAATGCAGTACTTTTTAAGATTCCACCCTTAACATTCTGTTTAACATTGCTTTCCCTGTTATTGAAAACCGATGCTCAGAGTACAACATTTATAAGCTACAGCAGTGCTTTGTACAGGCGGGTAAAAAATACAAGGATGTTCAAGTATTGTTAAGACCTACAGCACTATTTCTCACATACACTCTATATGCATGGTAATATTCCATATTGCGTGATGATTACACCCCATATAAAATGCTCTTACCATGATCTACATGGGCCAGGATGCAGATGTTTCTCACATTTGCTGGATTCTTCTGGAGTTGTGCAAGCTTTTCTGGAGGTGTAGTTCTCATTTTGGGGTCAGTCAGTATATGTGGTCTGTAATTTTGAGAGGGGTATACATACAACGACCTGTAGCACAGAAGCTATGTGTAAACAACTTCCAGAAGACAACAAGTACACAGTTTAGCGTCAAATATTTAACACTGCTGATTGGTTGAATTTTGAAGATAATTCCACAAGGCAACGTCAAAATGCAAGAGTTCAGCTTCTTAAATACCAAAGGAACTTAGTACAAGATGAACAGGGTTTCATAAGCTATCCTCAACCATGTCAAATTAAATGTTGACAGTGGCGATATTTGACGATCTGATAGTTGAAGGCCAAGTCAGTGTTGAGTGAAGCAAACTTTCAAACGCAGCTGGATTTTTCTGAGGGTTTGCTATTAAACTCAAAATCACATCTCAACCAGCTGTTTGGTCAACTTCTTACATTTGGCTGTTAAGTTTGTATCTCTACTCATAGCGTTCAATGATTTTACCCTGCACTCATTAATCTAACAGCTATTTTATTGGAAGGAATTGACAGCCAGATGCTTATTTGTCCTATGTCTAATCTCACACATTGCTGGTGTACTCAAAATGCAGACTGGCTCACAGCTCAGCAAAAATTTGTAGCTGGGAAGAATTATCCTTGGGTTCTCTCCGAAGTTTGCAAACAAATGATCAACAAGCCTCTTGCTCTTTTCTCCTTCCAAAACTAGTTCAGTTAGATTAACCAATGTGCGAAAAAAATCGCAGCAAGTAAAGTACACAGATATAAAACATGTACAAATTAATCAGAACAGGATATTCATTCATTTTATTTATTTATTTTATTATTTATCTACTTTAAACAGTGGCCAGCATTATGATTGGGAGAAACCAGGTAGAGCCACAAAGAAACCCACCACCATGGCAGATCAATGTATGATCGCAGAGGCTGGTGCTGCCTCTTCCAATTAGGCTTCCATGGCACAAACTCCTCAGCCACTGCCGCCATCATGAGCACCTAAGCGCATGTCCTGCTTCTTTGTGGAGCAGCTTGAAGATGATGACATGCACTAGTTGAGGAGTGTGTGCCATGGGAGCCTTCATGACTGTAATAAATCTATTTTAAAGTGAACAGGGATATATGGCTGCAGTGCGGTAGGTGCGGAAAAGCAGGTCTTTAGATTGGTGTCTTTTATTTTGACGAGACTTGTTTGATACCAATGCCTATCAGCCTGGGCCTTCACTGAGTACGAAATTAACAATGTTAGGGTTCAGACTCTAACGACGCTAGGCCAGCATAAGAAAAGGATCTGGAGTTTTTTGACGCCAACTTGAGGTCTGTAGCACCTTATGCTAAGATGTCATGGTTCTGGAGTTACCAGTGCAGACTTTTTTGAGTGGACAGAAGCAAAAGGAGACTGTGAGAGTTATGTATGGGTCATCTGAGTATGAAGATACCGGGAGTTTTTCAGATGAGGTTGCTGTCACAGTTCACTTAAGGTACTTGACTACTTCCATAACAACTTCTTGTCAGCAAAAATTCACAACAAAACTTAACGTAACATAAGCCTGGTGTAAATGACTTATCATCACTTACAACACACGATGTGGAAGTTGAAACTGAGAGCGTTCAGTCCACTCCAGCTGTCAGTGTCACTCAGGAAAGCAGGTTGTTGTTGATGACTGATGAAGTTTTAGCCTGGACAGCGGAAGAATCAAAATCTGATCACACTCCTCTCTGAGCACAACTGTAAACCCTCTATACAAACTTCCACCAAATTTCACATTTAACAGTTAAAGCTGTTCTCATATTTGCAGTCAATCTTCCTTACGAAAGCTTATGAAACGGAAACATGTGGTGAAATTGTGAAATCTTGAAATTACCTCCACAACAGAAGAGCGATATAAGGGCGATAACCTCCAGGCTTTCATATGCCTCAGCCCACTACGACAAATTTAAAAGCCAACCACGAGGTCTATTCTACCTCTATATGCCAAATTAGGTGTCCAGCTAATGTTCAAACCTGACATACCTAACAACGCGTTGTAGGAAATTATTACTTTTTTTTTTCAACCATCCCGAAATTTGATGATTATTTTAACTCAATTTTTTCGGCATAGTTGACGGAAATGATTTTTCGCTCTATAGGCGATCTCCTCAGTCATATTTATGTGTTGTCTTCAAATTGCGATACTTTGGCCTTTCATTATGCTGCCTGTGCGCGCGCGCACGTGTGTGGGTGTATGTTGATTTCCACCCTTTTATTTTGTTTCTCTCTTTTTCTGCTGGGGAAGACAAGTATCAGATAGCTATTGGAACAAAAATCAATAATATCAGATACAGTATGTACTAAATTAAGAAGAACTGTATAAAATTCATTTTGTGCATTGATAAATTCATTCATAAAGTTCAGCCAGGTATAGGATTTTTTTCTAACATAGAGCCATACTGGGTTAGACAGGGCGTGTAGAAGCGGATACCTTAAAGC